>NW_010265084.1:20036-34626 GCF_000690775.1 Eurypyga helias | reverse complement strand
GTTCACTTTTTTTCCCCCCCCCCCCCCGCTAACATTTATAGTGGACATAGCTAATTATGTTCTATGCCCCTATTACTTACTCATCAATGTGACATAAACATACTTTGATGTTGCAGTAAATGAAGCTTTTTGTACATAGCTTGCTATCAGCACCTTCCCTATTCTCCAATCACTTATTTAACCAGTCTGAAAAATTTTGTAATGAACACATATTAAAGCTACTGTCAGTATCTTTCAAGTTTCATTGACCACCAGTAACTCTTCTGTGGAAAACCATCATTTGCTCATTTACACCATAGATCTTCTATTCCTTTACAAAGTGTAAAGTCTTCTGTGCAATTTTACTTAGTAACAGAAACAATTTTGAGAAGATTGCTTGACGTTATAACACTTAGTGATAATTTAAGAGTTTAGAAATAGTGAAAATGAAACAATTAGGTAATAACATAAAATGTGTTGTTTTCCTGGCTACTTGTACTTAATTACATTCTATGATGGAGGTATTTCAGCTATATAATGCGAAATACAGCACAGTGCCTCAGATGAAATACATAAAAATTGAAAGAGGAAGACATAAACATAGAGGATTTATAAGATGTAAGGAAGCCTCTTGGCAGACCTCACATACTTATCACCCTGTTCCAGTGCAGTCCTCCTTGTGTACTTGACAGTGCCTTAGGAACCTATTTAGTCCAGTGATGTGGATGAAGCCAGCAGATCTGCTAAAAATAAACTCCAAATACTTCATATTATCTGTCCGTGCAATCAGGTTGCCCTGATTGCCAACCCCCAAGATTGTCTCTCTTTTCTGAGGGCTAACTGGAAAATGCATGTGTTAATTTCAAGTGACAGCATGCTGGCACAATACCATATTAGCTCTGAAATTATTGTGTGGGAATATATTTCAGGTTATTATCTAATAACATTGAAGTAAAATCAGTTGGATAATTATATTAAAATGACTTCAAATAAAAATAGTGAATGACAAGTTGGGGTAGACGTAATCGCTTTTTTACTGAAAGGCAGGCTACTAACCAAAGCAAGGCATGTCAACTCAGCAGAGTGAATGGAGAGTCAACAGAAGTAACAGCCTCCTCCAGAGAGCCATTTGTTCTCTATGTTCCAGATAGGCATCTCAGGAAAGCAGTAATTGCTGTTTGCCTCCCTTCAAGAAAGACTAGAGATGGAGTGATGTGCTTCGATTTGGCTAAATAAACTTAGGAAAAATACAAACACACCTGTGCACAGTAAGAAATCATACTGAAATGATTTTTTATAGGATTATAAAACAAGAAAAGTCCTATTGTAAACTGGAGGAACAGTTGCAGGATATAATTCTGCACAAATAAACCTGTAAGTTCTATAAAATTATAATAGCTTCCATAAATTAGTCTTCTATTTTGATTGTTAAGACTCCAGAAACATGTGTCCTGTATCTGGACTGAAGAAATGAGCATTTACTTTCAAGAAAATGAAATGGGAATTTTTGAAAGCAGTTCTTCTAATGTTAAAATAACAGAAAAACCTGCAAATTAAAAATAAAAGAAGGGAAAAAAGTATACTATGTTAATGTAATACCATTATGTTATCCCAGCCTTCTTGATCAGTTTAGTTTTCCCTTTCTTTGACTGTGGTGCCTTTGCTTAAATGGTAAATGTGTCTCTAGAAAACCAACAGAAGAAGACAAGCTGTACTGGTGCAAGCCAAGGGCCTAGTATTTGGATTCCAAAAGTCGCCAAAAGCAGATCAAATGGCAAAATATATATATACAAGTTGGGCTAATACACCTACAGACTCCATTAATTTTCAGGTAGGGGAATTTTTTGAGCATCATGTGTTTTGTCTATTTAATAATTTCTGATGGGTTTCTTCCTGTAAGAACTGGATGAGTTCATGTCCAGCCACACCTCGAATTCAAATCAACTTCCCACAGCCATAAAATAATTTGTGAGAGTTTCTCTGCTCTATCATGCATTGTTTAAATCACCTCCTAAAACCTGACTCCCACTGTTGATGTCCCCTAGCTCTTGTCACACATACTTCCCTTACCCCTGCACAACAGGCTCATTTTCCACTTACAGGCAGTACAGCGAAGAAATGACATGCAGAAAGCATGAAATTCCTAAATCCTCAGTTCACAGAGTCTATAGGTGGGTAGTAGTATGGACTACCACTACTATAGTGAGCTCAATGATAACTCTTAATGGGGCTATCATTCCTTTTCATATTGCATTCCCAACCTGCTTTCGCCATACTCATGTCTAACTTTTTTTTTCGTTACGTAACAAACAACTTAGAAGATTGATCCCAAAGTTAAAAAAAAAAAAAAACACCCCACAACTCAAAATCAAATTGGCAGAAGTCTGTCACTTTAGGCAGCTGAGCTAGAAATCATTTACAGGATGGTGTGGACAACAAAGCCTGCACTTAACAGGAGCAATCGCTCTAGTAAGGCAGAGATGTATGACTAGGGGTTGCAGTGCATTACAGTGTTTACTCCCACTCATTATCCTATGTACCATGGAGAAAATATACAGAAATAAATACCAGCATTTACACTGACTTTGCTACATTCCAGATCAGACTTCTGATACTTATTTTTGAAACATCACACCATGTATTCTAACTCAGAGTGAAGGTCAGCATGCTAGCACCCATACCTAAACACACAGTAGCTGGCTTTTTTCTTTTAATTCTAATTCTGCTTCAAGTTGCATTGTTTATCTTGGATATTAACATTTCTGTTAAAAAACGCCCCGACACCACAAACCTTTCACATTGCTCTAATAGGCTAGTTAATGGCAGTCCCAGGCTGTAAAAATCCTGCCAAACGGCTCCTACAGTATTCTGTGGGCAATGTGGTCCTAAAGTTGGTGTGATAAACTAATTGATATAATAAAGTAACACAACTTCCTGCCTTTGTTTTTATCCCTGCTATATCATGGTTAAAATCAAGTGTAGTTCAGTGAAGAGATCTTTATTTTATAAACAATGCCTTTTTAGAATCACGACATTGAGTTTCTTTTTACGCATTTCCCTTTAATCTGTGAAATAATGGGGTGATACAATGGAAAGTGACAGATGATCAAATTGGCTAGAAAGCTCCTAATACAGAGTCTCTATTCTGGTTTTAAAGACTACATTGCCTAAATGGCTGAAATGCAATGCTCAGATGAGATTTACAGTTCTCTGTAAAACTGAAGAACAGATTAAATTTGAATAATTAATTTTAATGTTTTCATTTATTTTCTTGTGCATTAAAGTTTAACTTGCTTATATCTTTTAATGCAAGAAATTAAATCTAATTCTCACCATTCAGTTCTTGTTTTAGTCAAAATGAAATGGAAAGGCTCATGCAATGTGGTAGGACTGCAGTGTAAATTGATTAGCCACGATTTCCACCTTCCAAGTCAGCTTCCATAATAGATGACAGACTTCTTTAAATCACAGAGTGAGATGCTTCTCAACATGACAACTTTTATTTCCAGTTGCTCCATTTTTTCCCAGAATGCTGTTATTCCATTTGAAGTTTGACTTTTCAGAGGGTCAAAAATTACAACACTGTGGTCCTTCGTTACCTATCCTCTCTTGCCCTGATAGCTGGTGTACATATTGTTTCATTGGAATTAAAATGACATAACTTTTAATGACATTTTAGTGTAAGAGTGGAATGCAATCAGAAAATTTAAAAAAATTACAGTAGAAAAATGAGAAAGTTTGCACCCTCCCAATATGCATCTGCAGAGATATAAAGTAACACAGACATGAAAAATTCTCAAAAGACCCTTCTTCATGCTCTTGTGTTTTATTTATGATGTATATTTTAAATGGAAAAATGTTGTAGAATTTAAAAAAGTTATTTTGGTTATATAGAGAGAGTCAGATTGCCTTAGCAACACAAAATTACATACAGTAGGAAGGGGAATAAAGAGAAGACAGGAAACCATGTTAAAACTCTCTGATAATAACCACCAAGTAACTCTTAAATTCTCATAAAAGATTTAATTTTTAATATCAAAAGACTTGCTAGGACTATGAATTATTGCTGTGAACCTTGGAATGCAAGACTTCTAAGCTCCTCTGAAATAAAAACAACCCCTCTGATGTATTTCAGAACACAAAGCAAATCCTACTGTGGTCCTGCAATTTTTATCGATGTACATTTGGGGGAAGTAAAAGAATAAACAGTTTGGTGGCAGACGCTGTGAAAATTGGTCAACCACTAATAACTAAGCTGGCAGCTGTTTTAAAGCAGCTCTGAGCTTTAGTCTGGGTAAAGCAGTCCTCCCAGTGGAGACAGATCTGTGGGCAGAAAACAGGAAAGCTTGTGTATGGAGCAAAATGAATGTATCATTTGTTCGTTAGTCACCAGGCACTTTGCTACTCATGGTCAAGCTATCACTCACATTAGCTCATTTGGAGTTGGCCTACATTCTCCTAATGTGTGATCCATCATTGTTGTGATGTCCACATGCCTTGATTGAGGTTCACCCCATTCATTGTGCATGTCTTAGCATGTCATGCCTATTTATATTTGGAGGAAACCCTAATATTTCCAGAGATCCTGTTGAAGTGGATGAAGAACCTTCACAGGCTCAATGAGAGACACTGAAAACAACATGACTTCCATCTGTGGTGGACTTGTGTGCTGTGCAACATGCAACTGCTGTGCTCTCAGGCCCTCATTCAGTTTGGAGGCATTTATGCTTTGCCAATTCAGCTGGTCACTGAGTTTTATAGTCTCAGCATTGCCAGCTAAGTTAGCTACTGAGTCAATAAACCATCTTCTAAAAATCTCTTTTTCTCTGGCTCCATGCACCAGCATCAAATGAGGATGTCTGGTACTTCAAAAAAGTAAGTATTAGGTACTCCTCTAACATGCTGAACGTTCAGGGTGCTCAGCTTTATGTAGCAAAACACAAAACTGAATCCACAGTATTTGTGTAACTGGTATATACCAGTGGTGTTTTGAGTTCACTGTAACTGAAGAACAAATAGAGGAACATGTAAAAGTAAAGTCAATAAAAATGAATTCAGATAAAGGAATATACAGTGAGGGTCTGTTCCTCCATTTATAAATACTGTATCATGCCTTTCTATCATTTCTGATGTTGCCAAAGGGAGGTCATTAACCATCTTCAATAAGGCCTTTAAAAACTATTCTGACAGTTTTCTTCTTAATACTTCTTAGCTGAAAAATGTATTGGTGTGTTATATTTGTGATTACCTCGTAACAGAGGTGGCCCATTAAGATAGGTCTGAATACCTTACTTTTGCCTTTAGAAATAACAGATCTGTGTTTTTTACAGAGGTGTTTTCCTTTTACAGGCTATATATGGAATCCGCTTGTAATTGTGAAAATATTTTTCTGCTTAATTATTCAACAAAAAAAGGCTGGGTTTAAATAGGATTAATATATCTTGTGGTTAATTAAACATGAAGCTTCTAAGGAGATCACTTCAACAACAAAAGCAATTAAGACTTGGTTATGTAGAGGACATAATTAGGAAGGAAGTTTTTGTAATCCCAAGGACTAACATTTAAAGCAGGCATTCCTTTAAAATAACCTATTATCTGACTTGTTTCAGAGAAAACTATGCTGTGTGAGCACAAGTACTGTCAGATATTGTTTTCAGCTCTGCGCTGATGTCAAAGATGAATTATAGATTAAAAATCATGGCTCCATTCTGAGAAAATTTGCCCCAATTTCTATCGTTATGCCTGCTGAGCAAGTTGCAGGTCCTGTGAGTAGAACACAGACACAAGCCCAAAATCAGTGAGCAAATTCCGATGAGAGCCTGTTCTGACACTCTATATTACAAGCCCCATGGTACTCTTGAACAAGACCCAGATAATTGAAGAAATGTTTAGTTGCAGTATTTTTGTGTCTACTGTGATTTCCCTTTTAAATTCTCCTCTCTTTCTAACCTTTATGCTAAGATTTCTCTCTTATGTCATGTTTTCTGACAGGGAAGCTGCTCTTGCGTTGCTTGAGGATCGAGCACGATAAATGTTATTAAGCAGAGTGGAAAGAGGGTCTTGTACAATACATTGCTATATAGACACACCTGAGTTAACATGGAAACTAAAACCCAAAAAGCCAAGCTATTAAGTATTCTGCTGAGACCAACACTAAACTATGATTGGGATGTTACTGGGATAAAAGTACATGATGAAACCAATGAAAAGGCTAAGATTCAGAAACAGCAAGAGAAATGTGCCTATCTACTTCATGTGGTGCCTTACCATGCTGAGATGGGATTGTTACATTTTTCTGCTTACTGCAAGGTAAATGTCAGCCTGGCTAAGCATGTTTACCCCTGCCTCTGAAGAAGGCTGCAAGGTAATTTGTTGCCTTGTAATTTAGATTAATTTGAGGTTCCTTTGCCACCACCACTACTTCTTTGTGTTTGTCTCTTAATTTCATTATTTATTATGCAAAAAAGATATGATCTCTGTTCATCATGTGCCAAGCTAGGAACCAATCTGGTTTTATCTACTTTATGTAGGGAAGAGGTTATGAAAATGAATAGCAGATTTAGAACACGTGTTCTGAAGTCAACCAGAATCTCTTAATACAGTTTCACTGTGCTTTTAAAGTAGCATAAAGACTAAAATCATATGAATGCAAAACTGAGATTCCTATTCCATGAAGAATAGCTTTCTAAGACCTTTGTAAATTTTACTCATAACTTCTTGACAGATAAATGAAGAAAATATAAGTGTCTTGCTTATTCATGAAGTATCATTTGGGAACAAACATGCAGTGCTAATAAGAACAGCACAGTCCAGTTAATAAAGCACCAAGCTATCAGAAAACTAGATCCAGTTTCATTCTTTTTTTTTTTTTTTGTTTTCATCCTGCACTCGCTTTTGTCTCATCTATTTTTATATCAGGTATTTTTTGATGCTTAAGGATACTTGACCTTGTCAAGGTCACTTCATTTCTCTCCTTCATTTGTATTTTCTTTGTCATTCTTTTGTCTTGTCGAGACTGAAAGTATTGTGGGGCAAAAACTGTGTTCAATTCTGCTTGAGTCTAAAACTTAATACAGATGTAGCTTTGAAAACAATGAACATTTTTATTAGGACAGAGTGGATGGTTATGCTACTTTGAAACACTGCCACAGAAGAAGAAGGAACAAAGAAGAAATACATTTACATCCTTTCCTTCTGAATTCCTATCTAGTCAATTTTGTAGCCATTTTGTTATTTTAAGAGAGGGCAAGGAAAATGTGGTGTTTCACGAATAGAGACAGAACGTTATTTCAAATCAGTGGAAAGGATAGCTAGGTAAAACAGGCAGGAATTTAAACCAGTGAAAAACTAGGATCTTTCCACTAAAATTTAATGTATGCCATTTTCAGAAGGTGCTGCTATTGGCATCAAATAAGAGCAAAATTTCCATTGTAAATATCCAGTAACAAAGAATACTTCAGACTCAAATCCCATGTACATCAAGGTTCAGAACAACCAGAGAGTTTTTTCTTACACTCCCAGATTTTGTAAAAGCAAGATCAAAACTGTTATTGTAATAGGAAATGGGTCATTATTCAATTTAACTTTCATCTGCAGGGGAGTGATACACAGAGAAAAAACTGCAAGTCTGTCAGGGTACTGACAGTATTCTTTTGCAATGCCACAGAGCTAGAGACGTTTATGGAACTTCTCAAGTAATTTTTGTTAGTGATGGTGAATTTTTTGTCTTTCAGAGGCTCTGGAATACAAGTTAACCCCTCATTTTTGAGTAGGGAATATAGTTCACTAAACAGAGTAGGATTTTTTGCAATGAAACATTTTTTTCCTATAAAATCTTAACCATAATTAATTTATAGTTCAGATGAGCTCTTTGCTTTGTACCTGTTTATGAAGGTGTTGTCATACAAATTTTATTCTAGGAAATAATCATGCTGTATCTATTTGTTGCCTATTTCCTGGACACCTTGCAACAAAGAGCTTCTGTACTCTGCCTCTCCTTCTAACTATCTCCTTATATTTGGAGAGAGTAAAATCAACGATTCTACTAAGGCTCTAGACTTTGCTACCTAAATGACAAAATACAACCTAAATGCAGCATTGAAAAGGTAAAATAAACTAAGATTTTATGCTGCCTTATTTAATTTCAAGGCTTAAATTCAATTACTACTATAAACATTTCCATAAAATGAATTGCAGAAGGAAGCTTTGCAAAGTCAAAAACAATTTAGGAAGGGCAATGTTGAAATGCACAATTTAGTAACATTATTAATGTGAATAATGCATTTGCTTCAAAATTATTTGGGGGAAAAACTGGACTAGAGAATGACCTCTGGAATGGCCATCAAATATTTGCTGGCAGGCAACTGCAACTAGGAAATCAAAGCATATCTCTTCATTTCTCTAAGCTATGTGTTTGTTAGTAGTGTTAAAAAAAGCATTGGCAACATAAGGAGAAATGAGTTTAAAAAAAAAAAAAAGAAAAAGAAAGAAAAAAAACTTTTCTGTTCATCTTCAGCTACACGCTGTCCTAAAAGCAAACAGTGGTTATCTAGTTGCAAACTTAAGTCCATGGTTTATTGTCAAGTGAAGAAGCCCTGTTGGGCATTCTAGCTTAGGCAGTGCAAAGCACATAAATTCAAGAGTGTGCAATTTGCAAGTGAGAATCTCTCATTGCCTGCTTTTGTCTTTGATTAAATCACTCAGAACTAGTTGTCCATTACTACCTTATTCTACCACTGGCAGCTTTTCATAGAGAAATTTATGTATAGCAAAATTTCTGGCAAAGCATGGGAAAGATGCATATTAACGACTTAGTCACAGCCTGCCTAGTAATGTTCTGCATCCTGTGAACTATCAGACTGTGCTAACAGAGTATTATTCTTTGAAGCTCCTTATCAAGGTAAGCAGAAGACCAAGGAGATGCCGAAGATGAGTGTCGAAGTTAAGTCCTTAGATGACAGATGACTTGCCAAGAACCAGAAGAAGGAGATGTCCTTCTTTTAGAAGACAAAAAAATTATTTATCTTCTAAAGTTTATCTTCTAAAAATTTAGAAGATAAAAAAAAGATAAAATTACCAATATTGGCTATAAATATCTTTCAGTATCCCAGTGAAAAGTATGGCACAAAGGTTGATCTCTTCACAACTTGTCTTTTGCCATCTGAAATCTGAGAACTCATTCTTCTGCTTGTGAGAAATTATAATTAAAAAACTGTACCAACTTTGCATGTGAAGAATGAGAGAGACCTTTTGTTGGTGTTCATATAAAGGACATTGATTCTTTTTCTAATATCTTGCCGATGGTTGTGGTTTATTTAAGCCGAACAGAAAGATACATGTCCTTTGTTTATGTGTTATAATTAAGCTTACATTTCCACAGAATACTGTATCTTTGAAAGACCAGTCACAACATGCTGCTTAGCAGCCCAAGCCTTCTAAAAGTCATGTTATTTCCTTATTATGTTAATTACTAGATTGGTCTTAAACCAACATTTTATCCTGTCCCAATTTTGGGTCTTTCAACTCCTTGTTTAATTAAGATGTTGTTAAGTATTTTCTTTTTTTCCATCGTGTGGGTGTTACAATGAAGTATTTAAGCTAGTGGCCAGACAGAAACCACTTATTTGGCTACTTTAACCATTATTAGTATTAATGCTTGCTTTGCTAACAACACAATTCAGAAGAGAAATAAACAATCCACACAATTTTCTCCTTATGAGTTTTCAGCATTTAGTAAGTGCTACAGTATAGTAATTTCCTATCTAGCGAGCCTGTGCAGAATTCATTACAGATAAACAGGTAAATACGACAAAAAAAGGGAGAAAGAGGCAGGTGCAATAATAGATGAGTAGCAAATAGCACATGAGAGCCAAGAAACAACATTCCTTTTTTTTAGTGACAGAATGAACACCAACATTAAAATAAGCTCAGCTAAACAATACTAGATGAAAAATAATGTTCTCTTTCCATATTAAAAGGGACTTTAATAATTCAAAATTCACCTTCTAGTTTAAGCTAATTGTCTATCTCTCTCTGTGGCTAACAGAGTAAAGGCATATCTTCAGGGTGATTCATAACAGGAAACTTCAGTTAATTACTTAGGGTAGGATGAATTATTCCCTGATAGTGCTGTCCTCTTTCCATTGACTATGGAAAGAGCCTACGCAACTACAAGTACATATTCTAAGGTACATATAAATTGCATATGTATATTTTATATATAGAATCTGTAAAATTGAATTTTGCTGTAGTTTAGTCCCTTTGCATCAGATTATATAGCGAATAACTTGAAATGTGAAAAAGGTCGGGGTTGTCTCTCTAGGTTCTTGTTAGCTGTGCCCTGCATGAGGCTGCTGGAGCTGACATAGTATTAGGCTTGGTTACCCTTTTTTGCCTTTTAATCCTCTTTTACTTTAGTATGTTGACTATTTCAGATGACTTGTGCTGGTGGTGCAAAGCACAATACGTACCACTGTCAAGTTTTGTAAATACTGGAGAAATGTAGCACAAAGTACTTCCTGTAAGAGTTTTTTGTAAGAAAAAACTGAGTAGAAGCTGGGTCTGGTTTAGCCTTTAAATAAAACCCCTTTCATTTGATGACTTACAATCTTAAACACTGTAAATAAATGCTAGATCATGAAGATAAGTAGATCCTACATATACATAACAAAAAGTGAATGAATACTTGCAACACAATTTTGCCTTTGTTTTCAAACAAGAGACTGTGATGTAAAAAGGAGAATTATGTATTAAGCTGAAAGAATAAGACAGTTGCAGCAGTGAGACAATTGTTTTGTAATGGTGTTGATAAAAAATTTCAGTAACATTCTCTAGTACTGGTTAGGTTGGAAGGAAAATACCCAACCTAAATGTACTATACTCCTGGTGATCACATCTGAGAAACGTGTAGGTATATACATACCAGTTGCTTTGTCAGTCTTCAAACAATCTGCTATCTTTATCAGCAACTGTTTTTTCCTGAATAGTGCTTAGCTGATGCTATCATGTGCAATCAGCAAGAGAAACATTAGACTAAGACATTGCTTGTGGCTTCACTCTACTGTTTAAGGGAGGGATGATTTTCCTAAATCAGCTAAGCTCAATGGTGCCTATATAAAAAAAGGTGGATAAACTGTATGAGGTTTATCACTCGTGCTCATCAAGCTGCTGACCCTTCCACTAACTCTGCAGCAAAATATAAGCTAAGCAACCAGACAAAAGTCATTTTTGCAGTGAATAAGATGTTTTAAAGTTTCAAGTACAACTAGAAACATAAAGATACTGCAGTGCTGCTGGTGACCTGAAGATAATATGGGGATATAAAAGAAACCTCATCAGGCTTCCAAGATGGGCATCCTTCTCATCCAACTGTGCTCTGCAGAGATACAGGCCTTCAAAAAACTCAGCATATCACCAGTTTTAAGATTAAATACTACCAATACCCATGTATAATTAGGAATTTGGAACTAGGATGACATACAAAATTTATGCAAAGTAGATGGTTGAGGGGGAGAAGAAAGCTGCAGTTGTTTGGAGACACCAAATGAACTGAGATGTCTCAGTTCTGTCGCATATTTCAGAGGACGGTAGATCAGAGAAACAGCATCAGAGAAATTACCTGCGGAAGCACCAAAGGACAAATGGTCAAAGGCATTCAAGTGCAAGGTGTTGCTGTCCTTCTTAGGCAGTGAGAGAGTGTGAAATAATACAATGACAGATATGGCATCTGCCCATCTAGCAGAAATAAAGAAATATTTTAAAATGATAAAACTTAAATAACAGTAAATAGAGAAAAGGGAGTTAAAGCCACTGTCCTGATTTCATAATTTACAACTGACAGGACAAAGGGTAATGGGTTTAAATTGAAAGTGGGGAGATTTAGATTGAATATCAGGAACAAATTCTCCACGGAGAGGGTGGTGAGGCAGTGGCACAGGTTGCCCAGAGAAGCTGTGGATGCCCCATCCCTGGAAGTGTTCAAGGCCAGGCTGGATGAGGCTTTGAGCAACCTGGTCTAGTGGAAGGTGTTCCTGCCCATGGCAGGGGGGTTGGAACTAGATGGTCTTTAAGGTCCCTTCCAACCCAAACCCTTCTATGATTCTGTGATTCTAAAATCCAGTGGGAATGGATTTTGAGGAAAATGTTCTTTTGAATTATAGTGTCAGCTAGGAAAATGAGATACAGAATGATGAAATTCTGTTTACAAAAGCAGTCACCAAGCATCTGAAAGATCAGTAGGAATCATTTCAATAATCTTACAGCCAAAGTACCTCATTTTGCACATAAGCTAAGAAGTACTTTAAAACTTCCTTTGATGTCAAATACCTGAAGAAATGAGTAGTGGGGTGACTGGATGGAATGACAGTTTTGAACTGTGTCCAGGAGGAGCAGAAGCACGCTCCAAACTGGCAAAGCAGTCTGATCACAGCACTTCAGCAAGAAATCCTGGGAAAAGCCTGTGAACAGGTTCAAGATAGCAAATGATGCTGACAAGCAAATCAAAGTAATGTGGGAAAGGTGCTGCCTTGAAGGAAAGTGATGTTTATGCTTTTCTTTCCTTTCTCAGTAATTTAGCTGAAATGATTTACCTTGCTTGGTTTATGCGTAATTATGGGAAGCAAACTATTATTTTCATTTTTTAATTTCACTTCCCCACCTCCCCTCAGGTGTCTAATTTTACTGTTATTCGGATAATTTCACAGACGTGCCTCTAAAAAGAAGGGAATCCCTAAAGAAAAGTATTTGGAAGCAGAGAGAGTTACTGGAACTGATTATTTGCATTAGATTTGGTACAAAATCTGAACAGTGACATTGTTCTGTATCACCAAACTGCATAGATTTCAACTGTGATGAGTACAGAGACACTGAAGAGGCTGGTTACCTAAGCTAATGGAAGTTCCTGTGGTATGGATGAGGCCAGCTAACTGAAATGGCTTCTGCAGCATCATCTTTAAAGGAACAGCAAGAGTGCCCTTGAGCAACTATGTCGGCGTATTCAGACCCAAATTTTGCCTAAACCGGAAAAGTCTGATTGTGGTCATCTAATCTCAATAACTTCTCCCCCACATCATAAAATTACTTTCTTCCATTTCTAATGATGGTATTTGGTGTAAATGAGTGTTGTGTGAGAAACCTGGAGATCATAAATGAGTAGAGTCTGAATCACAGCAGATTTTCAAACATTTAGCACCAATAAGGTATTATTCTTGAACCTGAAAATGCACAGTCTGTGCGCAGAGCCACATAATACATCACATATCTGCCCTTTGGAGCTAAATTACGCACATAGCAAACCATAACATGTTCACACAAAGAATATATTAATGGCTGCATTTTTAAATACATACAAGTTTCAGCATTTTCCTTTTTGAAAGAAAAACAAATAAAACAACTCCAGCTCATGACAGAGAAGGATTTATCTCTAGACTTCAACCAAAAGTGCTGTGAACCACCCGTAAGTAGCAAGTAAACTTTGTGAGCATGATGCAAACATCACCTCTCAGCAACCTTTATCACAGCAGGTGCTGTGAGATATGTGTCAGCACACAAGGTTTTAAACAAAGGAACAGTTGACAGCAATGGCGTTTGGGCATGGATCCCCCAGAATAACTGCAAGTCAGAATAGGTCTGTTCAAGTCATCCACATACTACAACAATGATTTTTAAAGGCAGTCAGTAGGCTTTTATCCAATTTTATAGGTCTTCTAGTGAAAATTATGACATAGACCAAATAAGGCATATGGAGAAAATTCAAACAGCATGGAAAGTTAACACTGTGAAATATCACATTGGTAGGCCAGCTACTTTAGCGAAAACCAGAAATGTATGTCTTTAAGCCTTTTTTAGGATACCATGGAATTGCTATTGAAATCACTCCTTGTAATATGTAATTCCTGAGGGAATAGGACATAAAAAATAAGTTTGCTTTCACATGCTTTTTCTTATCAATGTGTTTTGACTAAACTCTGTGAAAGCAGCATGACAATAAAATTGCAGTCAGTGTGTTATAAGGTTACAATACAATAGTCTGCGTTTTAAAGAAAAAAAAAGCAAGGAGAACAACAATGAATGCATGAATTTAAATGACAGGCATGTATTTCTTACAGAATCGTTACCTAGACTTGAAGCATGTGAGCCCTTCTTTAGTCGTGGACTGAATTCAAAACAATCAGCCTGTAGCAGAATTTACTGACCAGTCTAAGCACTGAAAAAAGAAATGGGTTTAATGCCACCCGGAGTTTTTTGGTTGTGGTGGTTCTTTTTGTTCATTTGTTTGTTTTCTAGAAAAGAAATCTTCTCATACTCTTTGGAAAAATATCATAAGTATACTGACTTTCAGGAAAGGTCATATTCCTATGTAGTTACTGAACTCATATCATAGCTGTATGACAAATTAAATAAAAGATTGTCATCCTTCAGAACTTTCTTTTGACCAGTTAAAAACGTGTTTCTTGACACTTCAAGGACTTGCAGAGCCTGTACACATGGTCAGATGCAATGTGCAGGTTCAGGTACGTTCAAGTATAGCAAGACTTCAAGCAGGAAAGTTTTAGAATATAAGACTTAAATCTGCAGCCCCTTGCCATCTGTAGTTAATTAAAAATCCACTGTC
>NW_010265084.1:1359-20005 GCF_000690775.1 Eurypyga helias | reverse complement strand
AATGACACACCAGGGGATATTTCTGTGGAGTCTCTTCACACCCTTGGTTTCTTGGTATCATTGATGGGGCAAATATAATACGGCTGCCTCTCTTCTACATGGAAAAAAGATTTTTATCTGCTTCCCCACTGTAAAACACAGAAATAAAATTTTCTCTCCAAAAGTTGTTTCAATAAGTTGCTCTAAAAACTTTCAACAAATCCTAGGATTTTCAGTTACTCTAAAGCTAAATAGACAAAGAAACTAACTGCTTCCTTCCTTTCATTGTGTGTGTAAACTTGGAGAAAAGACAGTAATCTTATTGCTAAATTGCTTAACAACTGCAGGTAGAAAAGCTAATATGCTATAATTTATATGTGAAAAGATTGCAGGGGCTTAGTAGCCATATTTAATACTATTGAGGCTTCCCACTGAGAATTGCACTGTAAACTGGCAGCTGACTCAAAACACTGCTGTTTTCAACAGTTTAAAAAATGTGTCAGCAACTGATCAAATAGGCTTCTATACCAGTCATTTATGGCAATCTTTCATATTAGTGTACTACTGACTTGCGTAAATCACTCCCAGGATGAAAACAGTCCCTGTACATGGCTCTATAATGAATTCAAGCACTGAATCAGTCTTGGTGGCTTCAGACCTATGTTGGAAGATAATTCTGAGCAGTCTCAAATAGACAAAAGATAATTTCTATGGGGCAGATTTGCTAATGTGCACAAAACTGAAGTAAATATTTTTTTCCAGGGAGCTTTGTAAGGACAAAAGGGGGAAAAAAATCTGCAACACTTTGTGTCCATTAACAGTGGAAAATTCATAGCTGCTGGGCAACTCAAGGTTTGTCTAGTGGAGATGAAGATCTCCTTGAGCAGGGTTTTCTGCAACTGAGGTACCAAAGACATGAAGATCTGTGTGGGCTTTCATAGCTTCATCACTTAGACATGACAGAATTAGGATGGTTACACTCAGAAGCTGAAGAACATGAGTGTAATGGTAAAAGAGTCAATCTTCCCCATACCTGAAACACAAAGAAGACAAACAGTTGGGAAGAAGTATGTCAAACTTTACCTGCAACCACTGTGACTGGTCATTGTGGCCAGAGGTCCAGGCATTAACTTTGCCTTGCTTGTCCAGCCGGGCTTTCCGGGGCTCCCAAGCAAACATGTCCATGTTGAGTGTTCGGAAAACACTGGAGGCAGTAATCTGATAGTCCTGTATATGTCCTGATTTCATCCCCAGGGGTTCAGAGCAACCTGGAACAGCAAAATCAGATCTGTGACACTACCTAATTATCTCTGTAAGTGCTTCAGGTTTTCCGTTAGGAAAAGAAATCTAGCAATTCTCAAAGAAAAGGCTTTAATCAAGACTATTGTTGGAGGAACTTACAAACAAACAAATGAAAAATAGCCAATTCAGGGCACTTTATTTCAACACTACCTTGGAAGAATGAAAAACAAGATAGAGAATTCAATGTATTTTATGCTGGCATAAATTTATGAAGGCAAACAAACAGAAAAGATTACTTTCGTCTCTACTTATCTTGGTTTTATTCTGCTGTCCAGAAGCTTGCTATTGTTTCCCTATTCAGTTTGATTTTATCATGCTTCTATGCCATATCACATCAACCATGTGTTTGCCTACCGAGGAAACATTTATTTTTCTTATAGCCACTGCTGAAGAAAAATGTCAACAAGCACTGAGCCTTCTACACTTCTGAATTAATTGACACTTAGCCAAAAACTCCAAAGGCCCCAACACCTACTGACAGTGGAAGACTACAGAAAAAACAAGTGTGAAGGAGGGGGAATAGTAGGAGATACTCACTTAGGAGAAATTGAGTGTTAAAGGCTTATTTGTTTAAACCAGGTGGATGTCCCACATCAATGAGTTAACTTTTACCAAAAGAGAGATCTTGGGCTTCTACACTGACTGTTGGGTGTTCACGATGGGGGCAACAACAAAAAAAAAAGACTCTGTTCCTCTGCCTTGTTATTTTACACTAGCAACACAGAAGGTACATTTGGTCTCAGAAGAGGGAAGAAGCAAGATGGCAGCAAGAGAGATGCCCTTCAGCAGCAGCACTGTAACAGTACTGGAAGACAAAGTACATGAGTACTTTGAAGTACATGAGCTGCTTGATTTTAAGATTTTAAAAAATAAGGAAAAGGGAGGCAAGTCAAGTATCTGAGAGTGAGAGGGCTGCTAAGGGTCAGGAAAGGTGGAAGTATGGCTGGGTGGAGTAATGTTTGATGGTTGTTTGAGGAAAAGGTGAAAGATGGAGATGGGAACATAAAAAGAAGCTGTTTTCTCATTTCCTTCTGTCTCAGCTGTCAGAAACCTGCATACGTGCAGTTGTTCCAAAGTTTTCACTTCACAAATTTGGTGATCCTATATAATACTTTAACATACTGTAACTCATTGAGTGAGAGTGTGCCCAGGATCTAACATACCTGGTTTTTCAGCATCGTCACTGTGTGCATAGAAACTTGACTTTGTGTACAATTGAGAAGACAGAGGTTTTCCACCTGACATGTCCCAGGTCATTGAGCTGATTCCTATCAGTTAATCACTTTCTGAGTCACCAACTGTGTTTCTTAAATCACAAATGCCAGTTGTGAAGGCTTTCCTGCTGGGACCATGACCCAGCTCAACTGGTGTCTCTTGACAGAGCCAGGGCACTGTGTGACCACTTAAAACACCTTCAAAGCTTTTAGTTTGTTTTTCACTTTGTTTGAGCTAGATATCAAAGCTCATACTCTTTTTTTCTTAAAAGCCCATTTCCTCTACAGTATGTTTACCCAGATTTAAAGACCTGATCTTTTTTTTTAGTTCCTTTGATATTATTAGCAAAGACCTTTTGGTCAGATTCTACTTTCTATTTCTCCCATAGGTTTAACACACAGAATTCAGTGGAATTATTAGGGATTCAAATCAGTAAGGCAAGACCAGGCCCTTTGGTGGGGGTCTAACAGCAGGAACAAATGCATATTTCTCAAGACAACTTTAATGTAGTGGCAACTGCGTTTAAAAGTTGACATACTGATGTTTCATACTCAGTTAAAAAATAAACAGAAAACAGAGGGTTTTGGTTTTTGTGTTTATTTTTTTTAACAAAAAACAACCTTTCAGAACTGATTCTCAGTGCACAAATGGAAATCACACAGCCTTGTCTGCAGAATGAACTACCTAGTTCAAAACAACAAAACAATTTTCCTCAGAGTAGGAGGGAGCAATTGATATCACAAATGACAGAGGCTCATATGTTGCTTTAGAGAAGAACTTTTATTATTATTCAGTTCAGAATTATCATGTCAGGATCACAAGGGCCGTCAGCATTATATTTCATCTGAGGAATCTGAAGGAGGTTCCTGAAATGAAAACATGGGTTGCCCAAACTGTTTTTCAGTGCTGGTCCAATCCATCGAATATAGTTTTATCTTTTCTGAGTATTATTATTGATTTATGAAACAACAGATGTGTCTGCTTGTGTGTCTGTGCATGCGTGCATGCATTAATGAAATTTCACACTTGCCTTCCTTCCACTGCCCCAAAGGGAGGAGGAAGACAGTTGTGAAAGGTAACAGCAGAAAATGAGAAGAACAATGAGAGGCAGAAGAGACAAAGGTGATGCACACGGGTGGCAGAACAATGTCTTAGTGCTGTGTCACAGAGGGCAAGAGCAGATCTAGTTGCTTCCCAGCTCCTATGGCACCCTGCTGCAATGGCCAAAGATAATGACTGTTTATTCTAATAGGCAAGCTATAACCTAGAGCGCAAAGGACAGCATCATCAAACTAGTACAAAACGTTGTGTCTGTAGGTAGTCTTCCCTCATAGAAGTGTATTTATAATAATGCTCATGACTCCTCAGGACATTTCCACTGTACTGTATATTCTTTACCTTTGTTTTGCAATGTCCCTGTAAAAGGATTCAATGTCCCTTCTCATTTTTATAACCTGTTAAAGTTAGAGAGAACTGATGGACACATACTTATGGTGATGCTCAGTGGAGCATTTTAGTTCAAAATGTTTGAGATGCTTTGGATATCACCATCTGTGATAAATGATATCTGATAACTCTGTTTAAACCTATCTAAGTTTGAAGTTACTTCTTATTTGTTCTAGCTCAATGAAACAAGAGCACTGAAATAATGAGGGTGAGTGTCAATTAGAATCTGAAAATGGAAAGAATCCACATGAAGGTTATTCTCTGTTGACTCTTCTGAAGGCACAGTATTTTATTCTTCAGTCTGAATCCTGCACCATGCCCCTCATCTAACTCTTCTTCCAAGCAAGCTCAAAAGTCTCAAAGGAAATATTAAATATCTAATGCAGTGGAGGCAAAACAACAGATAGATCTGCATGCAAAGAGCTACATGCATCTTGCCTTGGGACAGTAATTATGCAGTATTGGCAAAAGAAGCATAGGTCTACTATTTGATGGAAAAGGTGATTTTGTTTTGATTAATATTGTGATATTTTTATTTTCTGAAAACTAAGATATTTAAAAAATTTTCTTCCTATTAATGAACATAGGATTCCTTTCCAGATTAGACAGTGATAAAGACAACAAGGGGAGAGGAATCTAGTATTAAATGCAGATGTTACAAATTCCCCTTGTGTGTGTTTGTACCTATAGTTACTGTTAGGATTGATAAATAGTTACCAGAGAACAACATACCCAAAAGAGGAAAATTGCATGCTCAGGAGGTACTGTAAGTCTCACAAGGATAAATTCTGGAAACCTGTATCCCTCTGTGTGAATTGACAAACTCATAACACCAAGAATTTGCTGAATTTGTACACAGCCACCAACATATACGAGCATCAGCAATATATGACATGGGCCACATGCAAGAAGGGAGAGCCTGCTGTTTGCACACGTTTGAGCGTGTGAGTGAATTGCATTTGTAAGTAACTGTGTTGTGCAAAGAGTTATCTGTTTTTAAAAACAACAGCTTGATGCTACCATTAATAACAGTTTAATGAATAAAAGCATTCTAATAAACAGTAGCTGTGATCTGTTTCTCCCCCTACATCAACACCCTATAAAGGGAAGGGAATTTACAACACACAGATGTGCAAAACACAACTAAGGCAGCAACACAAAGCCATGAAAATTAATGTCTAATTTACAGATGGCCAACTGCCAAGCTTTGATTATGGTTTTCGGTAACATCTGACTGTGGGTCCTGGTAAGTAAAGCTATTTATGAGCCTACAGCAGATTATATTGAGTATTGTGCTGAAGTTTGTCTTAAGAAAGAATTCGTTTTTATGATGATCCGGTGCTGCGAGTCAGTTGCCCTCCCTCATTATTGCCTCTTCTCCAGCACTAGGACTTATTAGAGAAGCCAAACCTCTCGAAGTGTTTTCTGCCTAAGACAGACCACCTGGAATTAAGAGTGAATTAGTCTGTCATTATGTATAATTATACTGTTCTCTCAGTAAGATTGAAATTGTTCTGCTGAGCCTTAGCTGCCTGCAGTTCTAAGAAATTATGACCTTGAAACTGTTACGAGACCACTGAAATGAATTCACTTCAGTAGCTTTCACAGTTCTTTGAGCAAAACAATTCCTGGTCATTCTGGCAAGGACTTACTCTAAATTGTCGTTCCAGAAATGGAAGACATAAAAAAAAAAAAGTAATAGACTAAAGCAGCTAGACAGAATTTTCTATTTACTCTCAAACCTATCTATATTGGAAAAGGGCTACAGTGAGATTAATGCATTAACTTTTCATTTCTGAATCTGGTTTTGATGCCACTAGAGGACTGAGAATTATTTAACTCCAGCTGTTTTGATACATCATTTGTGAACTGGATGACTATTGTTTGTACAGTAAGCAGGCAGCCACATAAAAATCATTCTTAAATGAATTCAGTGTAGTGCTCCCACTGGTAAAAGGTTGATCTCTTGAAAAAGATAAAAAATTTACATGCTTTACTGAATTTGTAAGAGAACATGGTTCTTGCAGAGAGTGGCTAGAGGTCAGGCTTTACATTTATGAGCTATAACTTCTGCTACTACAAACCTTGAGAGGGTTTATATTGGCTCCACTTGTTCATTTACTTTTTGCTGCAAGACACAATCCCTTCTTCTGCGAGAAATCCGCAAAGCAAATCTAAACCAAAATCTTGACTGAAGCAGACCAGCAAAATGTATATTCCTGCACTCTGAATGGTCCTCGACGGCAGCTGAAGCACCCTTGCCTGTCTGAGGATGTCACACAGCACATTGGCATGGTCACCCGTCAGCCAGGAGAAATTACTCAAATTAGCTTTGATGCCTGCTTATGCAGTGACTCTGCTGTACAGCAACTGTACAAGCAGCTTCGGCGCTCAGAAACCGTTTTCAGCCCTTGGTTTATTTAGGCTGTGATGAGTGTAACTGTGAGTTAGAGACTCTCTGTTTCATGGTCTGCTTAGTACGTAGCATAACAGGTTCTGATGGCTGTTGATACTTATTAAAACTGCTATAAATTACCTTTTCTAGGTCACAAGTAATTGGAGGCCAATGTGCACAAAAAGATTTTACAAAGTGTTATTAGGTTGCTACCACATTATCCTACTACTATTACTGCCCAACTGCAAGCAGCTATTGTCACATCATTTAGATGTGTTGCTGCTTATATAATTTACATAAAAAGAGAAAAGTAACTGTCTGGAGAAACTCAGGCCTGCCAGCTGCATTTGACCAGGAATAAATTGCATGTGCTTTAGACCTTCTGCACAAAATTGTGCTGCTTGATGGTTGACTTCTGACATGCAGCGATGGCAGAAAACCCACCTGACAGTTCACAGCCAAGAAGTTCCATTCTCAGTGTGCAGTGTCTTCTGCACACCTGAGGATACAGCCGTACGTACTGTGATTTAATTGGAGGGGTGAAGGAGTTAGCATACGGGGTGTTGTTGTCCACGTTTCCACGAAACACCTGGGATAAAATGACATGTGTTAAAAATGTGCCAGGAGGACTACTGGAGGTTCAGTACTTTTCCATAGGTAAAAAGTATCTGCATTGTTCTTCTTACGGTCACTGTACATTTTTCTACAAGCTTTTCCCAAACAGAGGCTGTTTTAATTTTTCTAGTGCCCAACATACAAGTTTTTAAGCAGAACCTACTGCCATTGCCTTGCACTGGCATGCATTTGCCACCTGTGCTGAATCAGGACCCCTATCTTGTCACTCCTAGAAAATGAAGGCACTAATGCAACTAAATTATGTCTTCTTTTCTAATTAGTGTATTAAATAGTCTCAATTCAATTTAGCCTGCAATTATTTATGCTGATTGACATTTATTTTTCTTCCTCTACTTCAAGAACTTGATCCAACTCCCACTGAAGTGCACTGTAACCCTCCCATTGATCACAGGGGGAGCTGAATTAAATCGGTAAGTATTCTCCTATTCACTCCTCACTCTAATCAGATATGCTTGTACTTTGTTTTCTTCTCTCATTATATACCTATTCCCACAGCATTAATTTACTAATAGAGAAACTATGTCTAACGCTGAAAAGTGACTTAGTTCTATCTTAACTTACGTAGTAAAGGGATTTTTGCTGCTTTGCGTACACAACTCTATAAAAAATAAGTGGTAGCTATAAACTGTAAACACATACTTCCTGCTGGGTGATACTGTTTGTGCAGTACAGAGATCAGCATTGATGAATGGGTTCTCTGCTTTTAAGGGTTAACACTAATCTGCCAATGTAATAAAACTAAATTGAAAACAGAGTAATGAGTAATTACTGGTAAACTAATTAAAATGAAAATCAGTTAAGTATAATAAACAGGATTATTCCAGCCTTGGGACACAGTATTTATACAACTATCAATTAAAGTATAAGAAATTCTTAGCAGATAGGAAGAACAATTTTTTTATTTTTTTTTTTTTTTTTTTTAGAAAAATAGTAACAAGGCAACCTCTATCATCCTGTCAGGCAATTATGCTTATTTAGTACAGGTAACTCACACTTCTGAAGGCAGCTAAATCATAAGACATATTCATATACAGATGACTTAACCTTACCATATCTTCATTTGTGCCTTTTACTTTATACATTGTCCACGCCTTCCCATCATTACTGTATGCAATTTTGTAAGATTTCACATATTCTGGACTTCCAATCCTCTTGGCACCTTGAGTTATAACTCCAGTAACTCGCATCTTCTTCTGTAGGTTTATCTGAAATAACAAAACAGTGTTATAACTAACCATCTGAGGGGCACAATTCAGATTCTAGACTCCTTTGATTCCTTTTTTTTTTAAATGACAGAAGGGTAAAATCATAGCTGTAGTATTTAAACTGCTATCTTTACACTTGCATTAATTCCTTGTATCATTCATTCATTTCATGTACATATGCACATAAATAAAGGAAAAAAATTGAACCAAAGGCCTGTACAAGGCTTATGTCTTCATGTGTATGTGTACACACACACATACATTTATTATCAATATATAGGGTATTGCTGGTGAATTACTGGTATATGGGATTACTGCTATGTATTTCCTTCCTGAATAGGAAATGCAACAGTGCAATAATTTAGCAAAGGCTGAATCTTCTGTTCTATTGGAAGCCAATTGGCAATCCCATACAAAAAAGCCCAAGTTAACGTCAGGTTAAATTTCTCTGTGAAAGTAAAAATTCATGGATGTTCTGTAAAGCAAACAAATACACCAGCAAGACCGACGTTTTCAGCCTTGTCTGTGCAATGAGGTCTATCATGAAGTAATCTGTGGCAATTGCACTCCCATCTTCTCACTGGTAGGCAGCTGAAGTCTGTTACTTTTGCACCAAATGAAGCTTAACAAAGAACTGTCATACTGTGAGAATTGCATAAAGGTGCAGGCAGATGTGTGATAAAAGGAGAAGAACGGAAATACTAGGGAGTAAACAACTGGGGCAATGTAAATAATACATTAAACTACATTAGCACTTGCCTTCTCCAAATGACTCTGCTCCCCAGTTAGTGGAGCTGACCTGGTGCAATCCCTAATATTTGGTACAGCAGGCCCACTATAAGAATATGGGGAGTCAGAGACAGATCAGGTATCTGCCATCCAAATACTTTAATCCCTTTATTCTTTCTAGTGTGGTCTCAAGATTTTCTCTCACTCAGTAATATAATCTAGCCTCTATTAAGGATGTAAGATGACCAAACTTCTGTGTTTCTATATCTGACAGTGTACAGTTGGTAAAGCGGAGAAAGACAGAATTTTACTTTCTTCTTTTTTTTTTTTCTTTTTGGTGGGAGTCTAGCTATTTCTTTGCTACTTATCTGAAATTACTGGGCTTTGGTATTTTTCTTCTTGAGGCAAAAGAAATTTCAGCATAGTTTTACCATAGTTATCCCTAGAAGAAATTAATAAACACTCATACACTTCTAGAAACACAATGGGTATTTCAGCGGTTTACACTCATTCAGAGAAGAGAAGCTGCCCATAAAAGATCAGATTTTTTACAGGAGCTTTCTCACATATACCAGGAAAACTCAGGAACTTCTACTATTGGGATGGGGACAATGGAATCACTCCACTAATTTAGACAGGTGTAAATTAGAGGAGATTCAGACTGTTTTACAGTCTTGGAAAACCTTCTTTACCACCATCCCAAGTCTCACAGAGAAAAAAAGAAAAAAAAAGACACATTAGATTTGTAAGAGGACAGCTCCAGAGACTACTATCAGCCCCTTAATTACATTTAAAAACTACATTTAAAAATGTAGTTAACTTAGAATAGCAACCAGTTAGACATAAAGTTTTCTGGAACTCTGTTATGCAGATTTCACTATCTATATGAAATTTAAGAATATTCGTAAACAGGCGAGTAAAACATTTTTTCATATAGTTAAAAAATTGTTAATAATTAAGTGAACACTATCTTTAAAAAGAAATCACAGTCAAACAGAAATGAGCAATTGATTATTTGTCTTTTGCACATACTGACTAGCAATATCTTCACATTTCACTGTGTGGGAAAAGGAAAACATGAGGCAACAACAAATACATTTTCTTTGATCCAGTTATGCATGTATGTAACATTCCTTCAGCTTCATTCCTAATTTTTCTTTTTCTGGTATATAATATTGGGATGAGAATCTCTTTTTTGAATGAGAATTTAGGTGCAATTTTCTTCCCTTGTTTACTAAGAAAGTAGTTTCTAATGAAACCATGACTTCAACTACTGGATGTTATGTTACCTCACTGGCTCCTTTCTCTGCCTCAGCCTCCACCACTAATGCACAACAAATCAACCACTGCACTTCAAGAAGCAAAACAATGGAAAGAAACCCACCCAAAAGTAATCTGTCAAAGAGTTTAATATGATAGTTGAAACCCAATCTTGAAAGAAAGAAAAGTAATACTGAATGAAGGGAAGATTTGGACAGATAATCATAAAAATGAAAGAAAAAAGCTGATTTTTAAAATACTTCAATATACATACTGTAATGGCCTCTGTTCTTTGCTTTTCAGGAGGTAAAAAGCCTGCCTTTTTCTTCTTTTTTTTCTTTTTTTTTTTTTAACTACATGCCAGTCTGCTCTATATCCTTACCTGGATGTCTGTATCTATAAGCGATATATTTATTTACTTCTCTGTTTTAACAGACAATTTTTTTTTTTTTTTTAAGGTTTTCTTGATCAGTACTCATAATCTGAGTCACAAATCAAGCTTTGGCTTTAAGCAGTATTGAGCTTGGTATAACCCAGGAAATAAAAACAGGATATTGTGTTTTGCGATAGGTCTATCTATTCTGGCAATGTTTGTAGGAAAATCCCAAAGAAGAAGGAAAAAAACCCACTTTCAAATCCCCGCAGCTTGCTTAAATACAGAATCCCCATGGGGTTAACGTCACGCCTGTAGTAGCTCTTTTCAGTGCATGTGCATACACCAGGAATTAATTGGCCCTTTGTGTCTAGGTTCTCTTATGTGTTTTAAATTCTTCAAGTCAGAGCTTAGCAAAACTCAAAATATAACTGTGCCATGACCATAACAAAGCAGGTGCTGAAATCTTTCTTATTTAATGTACTTCAGTAGGAAGCAAAGTTCTCCACATGAAATGTGAACTAATTCTTTTAGCACTAAAAGCATTTTCAAAGGTATTTTTCTCTGGCAATTGTGAAGAAAAACAGCTTAGGAAGCTCTACTTTGTGGAGGTCTAGGACAGAATGTTATATATTCTAATTACATTGGTGAATGTGTTTTAAAACAAGCAAAGAGGTGAAAGTCACCAGGTTAAGAGCAAGAGTTTAACACATCTTTTTAAAGTAGGTTAATAGCTTATTCAGTTATAAAGGACTCCTTGTCATTGTCTAGTTTAGCTGGAAAAAATCAAGGATGATAGAAGATCAATAGTATTTTGAGGGATTTACCCCAGTAATTTAAGTATTATTGCATAGTGAAGACTCTGTAAGAAGACACTTGCATAGAAATTTGAAGCAACTATTTATGTGAAAAAAACCCAGACTGATCAGTTCTACCAGCCCTACTTAAATTTAAGGTTATTTTGAGGGTAATGAATTCAGACTTGACATTTGGCCCCTGTCCATGGAACTGCGTTCAGCCCCAACTCAAAAGGGGGCTACTGCATCCACCAACTTCTATGGGGCCTAATTCACTCAGCCTATGTCAGGCATTTGGTTGTGATTGCCCTTGATCCTTATGGCATAAAGCACTTTATGATAGTTGGGTAAGGTCCTGTTTAACACCTACAGGTAGAGGAACCTGCCTCAGGCAGGTTTTGCATTTCAATGAGGAAGTTTTCTGGGGCTAGAATAAACGATGAACACTGAATCACTGAGGTGAAACTACATGTAAAAGAAAACCAATATTCTGATATCAGTTAATTTAAATCTGATGCTACAGGAAATAGATTAGGTCTACACAAGATATGGTGGATGATGCAAAGTCACCATGCTGATGTCATGAAAAACTGAGCTAAAGCACAGGCATGGCAGTCAACCCAAGTTAGTAGACAGTGCCGAGGGATGAGGTACAAGACCTCAGAGTCAGTGCTGTACACATTGTCAAAGGCTGGATTCATGTACTGTCAGTCACTTGGTGCCTTCTACACTATGTCATATAGCCAAAACTAAGTAAAAAGAAAATCCCTTGAGGCACACTCCCTCAAGTGCAGTGTACGCCCAAGAGCTGGGGAATAAAATTGACTCTATCAGTTTAAGAAGTACCCATCAGCCCTTGAAACTTCTTTTAACCTCATTCCTTTCAACCATCACAATCATCCTGACTTCATGATTAGACCACTTTTATCATCACAGCAGGTTATAGAGTCATGGCCTCTTTCAACAGGAGGGGAAAAAGTAACCAGCATGCCATGCTTTCTGCTCTCAGCACTGATTCTGTGGGAGTAATTATCTATTAAACAATCTTCACTGTTGTACTAACATTTTTGACTGAAATGACTCACATAAACCTGGTTTAGGATTCTAAGTCATACAGTTGTCTATACTGATGAAGATGTAGTCAATCAAGATGTTACGAGAACTTGAAAAAATCCATATCAGAAAGGAAATAAAACAAGTGAAAAAGAGTATTTTCCCAAGAGAAAGTGTCAATATGACCAAGGTAATTTTACAAGTTCCTGTAGATTGAATAATGCATCATTTTCAAAGGCAATTCAGAATCAGTCCTGCAAATTTGCATGGTGTGTGTGCAGCTTCACTTTTAGGTGTGAGTAAATGCAGGACCCTAACACTGGAGGGAACTGCTTCATGCTTGTTTTCCATAAACAGTCCAAAGGGGTGCACAAAACAATGACCAAAAATAACTTCCAACATGCTTGACAAACCTTAGTGTTGTAGAAAAATGACTAAATTCACAGTCATAATATGGCAATGTAACAGAACAGCAGACATTAGGGACAGCACCATTGGAAGTTCATGTTCTTCTTCAATTTATGATCAAATATTAGTGTATTCAGTGTGCAGAAGCTATGTACTTGATTAAAAAAAAAAATCAGTTGCATCTGTCTCATCTACATTATTAGATATAGAAGAGGGGTGATAAGATGGAGTGATAAGTGGAGGAAGAAGCCGTATGTGATCCTCCAGGACAGAATACATAACTATATTTCCCTCATTTGTTATTGCAATATTTGCAGTAACATTACTAACATTTTGTATAGAACAGGTTTGTCTGAAGTATACCTTAAGAGAAAGTTTCTGAGAAATGCTTACATTAAAGCCTTGATGAACCACTAGGTCTTTGACACTACAAATGCAGTGAGCCTTCATTCATAAACAGAAATTAAGTTTTTGGAGAACTGAGGTGTTTATCTGTTTCAGTTATGGGATACAATAGCATTGCTATAAAAAACTCTCCATCTTTTCTAGCACAAAGTATATATATATTTGCTAAGATTCACTATTACTCATATCAAAATGGGGCTGAATAAGGAATCAAGGTTATACTGGCATTCAAGGATTTATTACAGCAACCCTTCCTTGCTGATTTCATCAGTTTTTGAAGGACTGAGTTTTTTTTTAAATGTCATAATTCTGATGAAGCTAGATAGAAACATTTTCTGATGAAAAATAGGGAACATCTATTATATTCATCAATGACATAGACAGTGGGATTGAGTAAACCCTTGGCAAGTTTGCAGATGACACCAAGCTGAGTGGTGCAGATGACATGCCTGAGGGATAGGATCATCCAGAGGGATGTGGAAAAGCTTGAGAAGTGGGCCTGTGTTAACTTTATGAGGTTCAACAAGGCCAAACACAAGGTTCTGCACACGGGGCCATCCTCATTATCAATACAGGCTGGGGGATGAAGGGATATAGCTTAGCCCTGCAGAGAAGGACTTGGGGGTACTGGAACATGAAAAGCTCGACATTAGCCGGCAGTGTGCGCTGGCAGCCAGAAAGCCAACTGCATCATAGGCATATCCAGAGAAGCGTGGCCAGCAGGTCGAGGGAGGGGATTCTCCCCCTCTATGTTGTCATGAGACCCCACCTGGACTACTGTGTCCAGCTATGGAGTCCTTAATGTAAGAAGAATATTGACCAGTTGGAGTGAGTCCAGAGGAGGCCACGAAGATGCTCAGAGGGCTGGAGCACCTCTCCTATGGGGACAGGCTGAGAGAGTTGGGCTTGTTCAGCCTGGAGAAGAGAAGGCTCCGGGGAGACCTTATTGCAATCTTTCAGGGGGCTTATAAGAAAGATAGGGACAAACATTTTCTTAGGGCCTGTTGTGATAGGACACTGTTTAATGGTTTCAAACGAAAAGAGGGTAAATTCAGACTAGATAGAAGAAAGAAATGAGATTGGTGAAACACTGGAACAGGTTGCCAAGAGAGGTGATGGATGCCCCATCCCTGGAAACTTTCAAGGTCAGGTGCGACAGGGCTCTGAGCAACTTGATCTAGTTGAAGATGTTCTTGCACATTACTAGGGGTTGAACTTGATGCCCTTTAAAGGTCTCTTCCAACCCAGACCATTCTATGATGCTGTGAAATCTTTGTAATAAACTCAGGAAAGGAGTAACCTGATATGATTCCCTCAGTACTGGGAGATTTAGTGAGCCTGAAAGCTCACGCTTCCTTTTACACCTTCAAGCACTAGAGGCTCTGAACATGACTGAACACTGCTGTTTCACCCTGATGTTGTGTCAAGAACAAGGGGTTGCAGAGCAGGACTCGGCACGTGATGAGGTGCAGGAAGGTCGGAGCAGGTCAGTTACTATTATCTTCCCTGTTGCAAAGCACTGCTGACACCTGGATGTAAGGTGCTCATATATAATCTTGCCTGTCTGTAGCTTTTTGTTAGTTGCCTAATCAGCAGTATCAGCAGAGCTTCTCCAGATATAGCTGAGGGCATTAATGCAGTCAGCTTACTAGCAGTGATATGTGTTTAATTTGTATCCAGATTAGGTAACACAGTGAATTATCCGTGCTTTATTACACGGAGAAAAGCCAACGTGTTTTATCTGATAATTGTGATAGTGTAGGAGAATTAACATGCCACAGGTCACTTTACACACAGTAATATCTAATGTGATTGTGGGATTGTACCTTGCAGTCCAACCAATTAAATACTTATTTCTGAGCCCAAATCCTTTTTGTTTTGCTTAATGGATGCAGATCTAGCAAAGTCTCTTCATAACTTTCCTATTAAATCCTCTGCAAACTCATCCTCCCAATACTGTTGTTATTATGGTAACCACAAACATCTCTCAGGCCTTCCCTGTGCTTCACATCTTAGGCCCAGCCAACCATCTAAAAGCAATAAGACTATTTATGTGCTTCAAGTTAGCCACATTGAATCAGAGTTGCATGTTGGCCCACTAATATAATTTGCCTTTCTGTGAAAGGATCAGAATATAGGTTAAACCCTATTTTTAAGGAAAATGTACATACAGGGATTGTTTGACCCATGTGAAACTAATACAGAGCAGCATACATTATATTACCATAAAGCACTCACTTCATGTGGCTTTGCTTGAGAACTTTCACTTTATGCCTCAGAGAGTTTACATAATTAGACAGACTAAAAACTTGCTTGGTCTGTTTCTTCTTATTATTAAGTCATTATTTTAGTACCAAATGTAGTTATGAATGTTATTAACTGGATGATATGAATTATTCAAATACTGGAGTGTTTAGACTGTCATCTCAAAGAGAGGCCCATAATCAATCTCATGTTTTTCAGAGGTTCGTACCCCTATAAAAGATAATCTCATTTACAAAGTATTGATTAAATGGGTATTAACTACGAGCAATTTAAGGTTAGCTTAGAAACACTAAGATCATTTATTGCTATTTTTAGTTCCTTTATATATTTTATACTTATGAATAATCTTCCTATCTTTGGCATGCTAATGACTCATAGAACGAACCCAAGATATATAGAATACATCTTAAAGTATCAGTCAAAGAATATATAAATAAAAATGTCAGTGAAAAATATCTACATGTATTTCCACTTGTAAAATTTCTTTGATCAATAGAGCTCGTAGAGGTTAGAAGATAGGATGTTAGATTTACATCAGAGAAACGAACACACACTTTTATTTTAATCCTATATGAAACCTCTCTTCTTTAGGGAAAATAAGTAAATTCAAAAGGTATTATATTAAAACCACCATGAACACATACCCAGGGAAAATTATTAATGTGCCCACTGCAAATATCAGAGGTACTTTTTATTGCATTCTTTCCACTTCTTTCTACAGCACTTTGGTAGATGCACTCTGTTAAAAAATGTTAACAAATATGATTTCCCCTCAATCCCAACACTGAAAATTGGGAAGAATTCCTACTCTGACTTCAGTGAGTCTTGTCTATATCCTCTGTGTTTTCACAAGACCAAGAAATATTAAATAATAAGGAATGTGCTACAAAATGACAAGTCTGTTGTCCAGATGAAGAAATTCTCATAATTAGTTTTGAATATTAAAGCTGAACCTGGAATTAAACCTGTGCATTGAAAAATGGGAGCTAAAGCAAAAACTGAAATAGAAGGGAACATACAGAAAGTCAGATTTCTCTGACACTGTGAGATCCCTATGGGGCTTTGTGTTACTGCACATTCCCAGCTTATTTTAATATACTGGGAAATTAAAGCTACTTAGTTCCTCTATGAGAATAACCTCACTAAGTGGAATGTGCTATCAAATGATGCAGAAACAACCTGGGCAGAGAGCACTTCTTAAACATAGTTCATGACCTTGATTTTCTTTTTATGCAGCTTACCTACAGAAATGATACTGATTACTACTGTAAAAGGGGAATAGTCTATCTGCTGAGTGGTTCCATACGGCATGATTGTCATGGGCTGTGCAAAGGGCAGACTTCCTTTCCGATGTAACCCTGGCTACATCAGCCCTAAGAGATGCTGCAAATCCCGCTATTCAAATGAGGTCTGTATTTTTTGCTAGGAGTCCCTGTGGATCAAGTGACACAGTAGATCTGTTATTGCTGACTCTGGTGAGTAACTATTTCTCATGCTACAACATTTTAGCTACACCTCCTCAGTCTGTAATGAAATGCTGTTTTCAGTTGCCAAATAACTCACAGTATTTCAACTTTCATAACACTGATCATAAAATACACATCTCTACCCCCTTTCTTACTTGGTCAAGATAATCCTAATCATTGTACACCTATTTGAAACTTTCTTTTCCAATGAGCCTGGCAGCCACAGCTGGCTTCATACTGCCTATCATGCTGACCATACCATCCTTTTGCTCTTCCCATGTATCTGCAAATACCTTGTCTAGTTAGTACAGAGTCTTTTTAGTTGTCAGTTTACAGAGAAACAAAACCATGTTGAAATTCCAGCTGTAACTAGGACTCCTGTTTGATCTGGTAATGCTGTTCATAATTAGGGCAACTGTTAGACTGTGTTCATGTTGTGACAAAATTTGTGGGAGAAAGACAAATGGGAAAATGGGAGTATCTGAAAGCAATCCTACCCATATATTGTCATCTTTGAGAATAATCCGTTAGCTACTATGAGACTGTTTGTGTAGGGAGAGAGGTGGAGGTTTTACATAGACACAAGTGGAGTAAGGAGGTAGATTAGCAAGCACACAGGGGACAGAAGGCTTTGTGGCTGCTGAAAAGACTATGCCATTCAACTTACTTCTCCACACACAGATCCAATTGCAAAAAATGAAAAGTTGGCTCAAATGATTAATCTGTCCTGAACCTTAAGAAATTGGCTGAACATTTTCCGAATCACAACAAACATACCCATAATATGTTTTTCATCACCTCCTGAGATTAAGAATTAGTAGACAAAAAGTTGATATGTAAACACAAAAAGTTATCCTTCAGTGAGACTTCTAAAAATTATTTTAATAATTTCAGCATTTTTCCTCAAAATCCTTTTTCTTTCTACAATAATTGGAAGGCAATAAATTAGATTAAAAATGTTAACTGTTGCTTGGTTTTGCAATAAACAAAGGAAAAAAACCCCAAAATCTGAAAAATCCCATTGAAAGACGTAAGACTTAAATGATGTCTCTATCTTAACCACTCATAGAGTAAGAAGGTTATGAGAGTGTAAGAGTAAAACACACTACTCCTTTTGAGTCCACAGAATTGATGTTCCACTGAAATTAGGTGGTGTTTGAGATGACAAGAACACATCAGAATTTTCAGGGGAGTTCAAGGACTATGAGTTTACTTTAGCCCTTGTTTTCTCCTGTAGTATCACGGTGCTGATGACTTCCCCCACTTCCAACAGCCTATATAAAACAGTAACTTTTGTTCACCAGTTGTTAAATTGCAGAGAAACACAGAGGTGTAGACATGGACCACCATTGCTTCTCCACAGACAGAGCTGTACCAAAGCTTTTCCTCTATTTTCACCATGCAAATTGCTCTGTACTTCTGTCACCTACCTACACAAAAAGGCTGAGAGAATTGGGCTTTTTCAGCCTGGAGAAGAGAAGGCTCTGGGGAGACCTTATTGCAATCTTTCAGTACCTCAAGAGGCCTACAAGGAAGCTGGGGGGGACTTTTTACAAGGGTCTGTAGTGACAGGACAAGGGGTAACGGGTTTAAATTGAAAGCGAAGAGGTTTAGATTAGATATCAGGAAGAAATTCTTCACGGAGAGGGTGGTGAAGCACTGGAAGAGGTTGCCCAGAGAAGCTGTGGATGCCCCCTCCCCCGATGTCTTCA
>NW_010265084.1:0-1330 GCF_000690775.1 Eurypyga helias | reverse complement strand
AAGGTGTCCCTGCCCATGGCGGGGGGGTTGGAACTAGATGATCTTTAAGGTCCCTTCCAACCCAAACCATTCTATGATTCTATGATTATATATATATATACTGTTTTGGGCCATGGACATAGAGGTAAGTGTATATACATGTCTCTGTACCACACACACAAAAAGTCATGATATATTGGCATGTAATTTTACTTTTCTTGAACTTTGTATCCTGAACCTTAGCTGTAATGAAGTAATTCAAACAGATTTTTTCTAGAAGTCAATCCTATCTGAAGAGTAACTATAAGTGAGGATTGCTTTGCCAGTTTTGAAAGTGAGTCTTTACAACGTAAAATATGACTTGGTTGACTATCACACATCAGCATAGTGTCATCTAACAGATTTAGATGCTGTCCTCCCCACAAGAGATCTATGATGCCCACACATCACTCCATTACAGTTGGTGAGCCACCACATAGGTGCTGGGACCTCTCCACATGCAACTGATTACTGACGTGAGAAACCAGACACACACAATTTGCTCATTTCAGTGTGTCACCACTTGCTGTTTTGCTTACTTTCAGTATCAGGATGGTAAATATGAAAAACTATTAAGTCAAAATAGATGATGTTACACATGCATGAAACAATGTGTTTAAAAGCACTGTTACTTCAGTCATTCTGCTATATTATGTGGAGTAATTAAGGAAAGCTTGGCACACAGGCTGACAGAGCATGTTATAGTGTTCATAACAGCCTCAAGATTCAGTTACCATGGGGATGGTAACACTGAACTGACTGCTTTTGTGTATCCAAAACCTCAATCAAAAGTTGTTTGAATGCGTCTGTGCGTGGGTGTTTGTGTGTACAAAGGATGAAACTAGGATATATAAGATGATATCGAATAGATACCAAGATATGGGACTCAAGGGAGTATCTGAATGATTATACGAAGAAACGGGTCCCCAGTCTTTTTGTCTTCTTGTCTGTTTGAGTATATAAATTATATTTCTAGCCTGTAAGCTAAATGTATAGATGTTGAGAGAGATCTGCAGCAAGCAGACATTGGTATTGAGTTCAGTGAAGTCTGTGAACTTATGGCAGACTTTAACTAGCTGCAGATCTCCTCCAACCCCTGCAGTTCAAAGGTCCTACATGGGGAAGTTTTGAGAGAATTCAACTGCGCTTTCGTTATTAATTTCTGTTTTCCCCTGCCACGGGCTTTCAGGTGCTTGCTGCCACTCATCGGTATCCCCCAAGGAAATACTGTTATAAGTCAAACTTTGGAGTACTGAAAAAAAAGCAGAGCTTTAAATTCTCCCCTTCTCTGCACCCTCCCGCGCCTTCCCCC
>NW_010265083.1:79650-98902 GCF_000690775.1 Eurypyga helias | reverse complement strand
AACACTGACCCCTGAGGAACGCCATCTTCAACAACCATTTAGATGCCATTGTTTTGCCCAAAGCAGATTAAACTAAACCATGACAAAGAAAGGGACAACTACAAATACAGCAGAAATGGAAACAAGCAAGTCAATTAAGTGGGTCTTTCTGCTATAGTTTAAACAAGAGCATTAGCTGCTGCACTTTAAATTCCTTTATTCCAAGAAAAAGTAAAAAGCAATTGCATAACTACTATATTGGCCCAGAAAAAGTGATTTTAGGGAACTACTTTTCATTCTCTCTGACTGCTACTGGCACACATACCACTCCTAGTCAAAGCATTTGAATTTTTGGAAAAGTCAGAGCTATTTCCCAAGCCCAAGCAGCTCTAATGCAATGAGCAAACCTATTCTGTAAATGATTATGGATTTTGGATAAAACAAGATCCAACGGGTCATAATCCGCTTTAAGTGTTGGAAGATCTTTGGTAATGCACACTCCACATGGGTCTTAGTTTTAAGAAGGGTGTTTAAAACACTTCAGCTGTGATACTAAGGAGTTAAGCATCTAAAAGAAGAAAGATCACTGAAGAAAAAATGATCACCTTTCCCTTTCTCCATTAACAGAATTTTAACAAGAAACTCTTCACAGAATTAACAAAGTTGCAGTTGTAAATGTCAAGTGTTTGCAGCTGTCTGTCTCCTTCACTTTTCACACTATACTTAGTGTTGAATATAACTGAGAAAGAATAAGGTGAGGAAATACTTTTCCTTTCAGGTGTTTTTTTAAAAGTAGCTTTTTCAACAAGTACTCCATAAATAATTTTGACTTTTCAACCATGGACATAAGAATAACATAACAGAACACTATATTCCTATCCATCTAGAGTAGGTCTATAAAATTCATCTTCCTATCACCCCTGTTCTCTTTTATGGGAGAACTTCTCTACTGCAGCAAATACAAGCTTCTTGTGTTCACTTTTGAGACTCTTCACTATCATTCAATTTAACATCCCATAGTCATCCTGCCCCGGTAGGGTTTGTTCCCATTTACAATTTGTAAGCTCTGGGTCAGGAACCATCATTTTGCGTTTGTATGACTGGTAGCCTCTGAGCCATCACTAGGGTGCTCAAATAATTCAACAAGAGAAATTCAAATGAGGCAGGAGGTTACATACTGTAGCTTGACAAGGCCATGTACAGGTAAAATACAAGACAAAGACAGCAATGGCACATCTTTTATCTTTGCAGTCCATCCACCATGGGGAAATTACTCTCACAACATACAAAATTCCCACTAGTATTAGAAGAACAGACAGGAAATAACTTACTTCTGAGACCAGCAAATGAATTGACTATCACCAAACATATGGGTTCTTATCACAAACATGTTCAAATCCTAAACACACAGGTTTTCTGGAATTCTAGGGGCATTTCCCATGTACAGAGCCTGAACTGTTTCAGATATCGAGTTGCAGAAATGTTACATTAATTCCATGGCTATACATCAGAACATAAGCAGAGCCCAAAGTTTACTAACAGGCAAGTTAGTGCTAAGTGCTCAAGTCAGGGAGAATACTTTTACACATCAGATACTCTTATGCAGCCAGAAATGGAACATTCACTCCAAAATCAAATGCAGACATGATCAAATAGTCTTCTGTCCATACGCAGGGCAGAACCTAATTCTCCGGTGGGTTTTTTTGTTCTACAGACCTTGAAAGCTGAGACATGCAGTGATGCAAGCCAAATACAACAAAAGGAGTGTAACTCCCATACTGGAAGTACGAGGCTCATATTTACAGTCTGACACTGCCTGGAATTTCTCAGTCATTTAGCAACAACAAAAGATGAAACTTTTTTTTTTTTTTTAAATAATCCAAAATTGTTGCATCTAATGCAGCAACTGAATGGTTGGATACTGTCAAGTTACATTTCCTTATTGCTTATTAGTGTATTTTTATTTTAGAATAAATTATGTATATGACTATCCATTTTTACAAGCTACTATAACATCCTTCTAATAGTAAAAAATATATTCCCTCAAATTACATACTTCAAGTGAGAAAACTTATATTAGCTATTCCAATATCAGATAAAGCGAGGTGGCTTCCAAAATCATTAAATGAATTGTCAAGTTCTCAATTTTAAATGTTTTTCTTAAACCCTACTGTCAAAAAATTTTCTTGGACGTTAACATAAAATGCAACTTTGATTATCTATCACACTCTACCCATCCTCTGACGTGAACATTTATTTTTGTTATTGAAAAGTTCCTATAATCAAATTTCCTTGTATTCATTAGCTTTTAGGATAATTCCACAAAGAAAAGATGACTGAGTTGTAGAAAGGAGATAATAAAATATAAAATGTGACAGCAGAAGAACAATTTATCTGTCCATTAAGCAACACTGACTATAATTTAAGCAGTTCTTTCCAGGTGGAATAGACACTGAGGAGTAAGCCCAAACAATGCTTGAAATATACTATAGGTGTACATAAACACACAAAAATTAACTCATTCTAGCAACTGGAAAAATATATTTGCAATCAAATTAACTTTACTCCCTTAGCCCCCCCTTTTGTTGCCAGTGCATGTGCACATCAATAAAATCCCACAGGCCTTCTCTAGTGAAAAATTTTTGATAATCCAGTTAAACGGCATTCACTGTAAATTGAAGGACTTGAAAGAAGTAATACATAATTATAGATGTGCCTTCCCATACAAATGCAGAGTTATTTGCATGGCTGACTAATTTCTCTGGACTATATTTTGATGGTTTTGGTTGTCTTGCAACTCAGTGAAAACATTATCTGCAAGGCAGTTTGCCATGAGGCCTCATGAAATGCAGCTGTTCGCCCGACTGCCTCTTTCCCAGACAAACTAGGATTATGTTTCTGTTGCCACAAAAGCTCTGCAGTCCTGACTAGCATTCTTCTACCCCAGTGTTAGGGCTGTGTATTGGGCTAGCATATGAAGATGCCACATGCATGGCACAGTTCAGTTTAGACATCACCTACATAAGCAAACAAAATAATATATACTTTATTATTATCATTATCATCAGCAGCAGCACAGAAAAGAAGCAAGAAGCTGAATAGGATAAACTACCGGTATCAGTCTGCACTTGATAAGAAATACTTTGTCACTCAAAGTTAGGGGGAAATAACACTGAAATTTTGATCAAAGTCTTCCTCTTCTAGTAGTCTTGAATAGTCATGACTGCATGCAACGAATGGTTAAAACTTTGGTTTCAATCCACTATTATTAGATAAAATAAATTTGATTTGTCTAGACAGTCACTACTTGCTATTCAATCCTACCTTGAGAGTATGGGATCTTCCCATAAACAATTTTTCATGTATGCCTTTGTAGGATCCAAAGCAAAGTCATAATTTTTGTGGTTCTGTTTCCCCATGTTAGTAAGCACTTAATCACTATTTATCTACAGTGTTTCTAAGAGATCTTGGAAAGCTAATAGATTTCACTTTTGGCAAAGCATTTCAAAAAACCACAGACGGATGATGCTGTAAAGCCATTTCTGAAAAATGATACAGTTGGTGACTTAGATACATTGAGCACTACTGTTCTAATTGTCTGTGTTATTATTCTGCATAAATAATGTTACAAAGACCTTTGCATGTTCACCAAACCAAGTTGCTCATTGGGAGCAACTTGCAGGATGAGGTTTGTTTGGGCCCTGAACTTCTGACTTTGCACAGGCCGTGAAGGCCTGTGTGCACCTATTTCTAATTCTGTAATGTGTATTTGTAAAAATCAGAGACAATACCACGACAGTCTAAAATTGAGCTGTAGCTATCAGGTTTATCCCATACGCCACGGCTGGGGATGAAATCACTTGGATGCCAGAGAAACAAATCAACCAGTGGATGTGCAAATGACTGCACACACACACAAAAAAAAACCAAAACCAAAAAAACCCAAAAAAACCCCAAACCCAAACAGGAAAAGATTTTATTTAAAACCTCGTATTCTCCCACAACCACAGGCATCATGTTCCAGAAACACGACATTGTTGCATACACTCAAATACGCTGTGCCTTCGCCTCCTTTGCCTTAGCGTACAACGAATATCTGACAGCAGTTCTGACTATAAACTCATCCACTGTTCTGCACTGAAAAGTACTGCTGAAACAGCCTCAGGGCACTCACAAATTACCACGCCTAGTTCTAGGCCGCTCTACAGGAGTCACCTGGACTTCCATTTTCCATCCATCTACTGAATGTCAAGGACAAGTAATAGTTCACTAGTCATGCAATGGAGGCACAGTAAAATGACAGCATTTGTTATGTCCAATAATCCAAGGCAAGGTACACAGGAAATGTTAGAAGGTTCTCAGACACCTGCAGGTGGTGTCTGCAACATCCAGATCTCATACCCATGCAGCAGAGATCCGAGGTTGAATACAGCAAAACAGCTGAAGCTAGACTACACTGTAAAAGATATACAAGCACAAAAGAAATTATTGACTTTTTCATGCCTTCACACCTTTAAATGCATATGGTCTTTGGTCGCTAGTTAAATGTTCAGTCCTTTCTTCAAGTTGAAAAATCAGAACACTGAACTTCCGTGACACTTTTTCCTTTTTAAAATATGCATTTGATGCTCATCAAATCAAGTTAGAAAGAATTATTCTGATGACTTGTGCTTGTAATGATGGAAACGAGATCAAGTACATCTGCAACCACACAGGTTATTTCAACTGCATTCTGAGACACACAACTCTGTCCCAATATACTGATGCAAAAAACCATGTACATCCACTGCAAAAAATGCTTAAATCTCACTTCAGTCTGTGAAATTACAGACGCAACTGAACAGAGGTTCATCTTTGTGCAAAGCCGTAAGATAATATTAGTTCTTGAAGTTTTAGTTATTTGTGATTCATGGGAATTACACAGTGCAAATATCCTTTGAATTAATTACTGTTAACTGCATTGCAATATGCAGAATATTCTATTTTTAACCTATGAGATAACTGATACATGGTATTACAGAATAGCAATACTAGGTCCCTGGCTAAATGCCAATTGTGCAATTACTTTCTGCCTATCAAATTCCAGTGCAGTTGCATTTAATGATGGTAGTGGGCATGTTCCATCCTCAAATGTTTGCCTAGCTCAGCTTCTTTCTAAGGAATACCATCCTTCATTTTAGAAATGTAGACATCTCACTTTATTTAAGAGAATAATTGATATGTGCACATTCAACACCATTATTTTTAAGGGTACTTTTTTTTTTTTACCCTCTGTCAGTTTTGAAGGAGCCTTCCTTATGCAACTCATTTTACAGTAAAAAAAAATGTCTCAAAGCAACTACAGTTTAAGATGGGAATATAGAACACAAATAAGATGATGGGTAACAACAATGACAAGGATTAATTTTTTTCTATAAGACTTGACAGCTAGAAGAGACTTTCCAAGACCTTGAGAAGAAGAAGTGGTCAAAACCTCAACATCATGTCCAGTTTGGATACTCAAACTATTACATGTACATTTAGGCTCATAAGATGTACTTTGAAAATACTTTTCTTTCCTCCTTCTTCCCTTTTTTTGGTAGACTGGTTAAGCCATACAACATTGACCATAACTAAGAAAATTACCCTGCCTCAGGGATTGATATGCTCTTTTTCTTGCCACTGTCCACTGAATCTAGGCTTTAGTTTGTCAACTTGACATCTGAAATCCAGTCTTTCATGAAGAATTATTATCCAAACCTAACTGCCCTACCTTACAATAACAGTTATGAAAAGAAAGCCATGAGTTATTTCAACAATTACCTCAATCATTTAAAATGGGGAATTTTGAGAAACAAAGAAATACTATTGTTCTTCAGAAAAAAAGATCCCTATACTATTAAGTCTGCTGCTTATGAAATTAAGCTTACAAGTAGTCAATTTCATTTAGGTTGGTGTTACAGCATCTTCCCATACTATAACAAACAAACAAAAACTTTCTGGGATCTTTCCCCCCCATATTCAAAATTCCTTATCTATTTCAAATAAAAAGAAGGGAGGGTTGAAATGATCACAGAACTGAAATGTCTTACACAGACTTATTAATTAGTTTCTGCACATCTACAGAAACAGCTGTGGGCAGTTTCGGTTTCTTCCTTTCCCTTATTTTCTTGTTAATCATCAGCAACTTTGATCCTTGCTGATAAATCTTAACTTTGCATCTTTTGCAACTGACTGAACTGTACTATTAGAATAGCAAGACACTCCTCAATGTAAGCAGAATAATAAGATCTGGGATTAAAAAACTGACACACTTTCACTCCAAGATGGGGCTTCAGCTTTTTATTTCCTTTTTTTATTGTTAGTGAGCATATACCAATAAGGTATCATATATGCCAGTTTTCAGTTTTTGAACACTAAGATGGAAAAGAAATGAATGCATAAAAACCTGAAAATGCCCCCCGCAGGTATTAATCAAAATCCTTCCAGTGATGGTCCTTCTAGGACCATCAACTGAAATAACCAATATAAACCAAAAAGATATGGATCCTTGTGATCTGGCTCAGGCGTAACTTTGTTTGTTTTATTTATTTTTATTTCAACTACCGCTTGCCACTAAAATGGGCAAATAAGCAGTTTCACTTGTTCAAGTGGTAACTTTTCTTGAAACTTGATTGTTACTGATAGTCTGGCATTTGCTGCATTTTGTTTTCAAAGATTTTGTGTATTTGACAGACCTCTTCACCTGGAGTTGCTCACACAGCAACAAACCCTTTGCTTTGGTCTTATTCATGTGTTACTTATCCTCATTCTACAAAATACTTCAATCCATATGTAGACATCTAGCATTCATAATTCATACACAAGAATTAGTAACTTGAGAATTTGACTTTTAAAGGAATCCATCAGCTAGCACATTACATCTTGAGCTCTGTATTATACCTAATGACCTCCGAGGCAGCCATATCACTCCCAGAAACTCCCCTCCGACTACTCCGAGACGTGCATTATACATCATTAGTGGTTAAGCATTCAAATATCAGAAGATCTGCTAATGAGAACAAAGCATGCATTGCAGAGCATCACTGGCTTCTGTTTTTATTTTTGCAGACTATCAAATCTACAAAATAACTACAGCCCAGGGCAACCCCTCTTGGACCAGAATCAAGCCATAGAAAGTCTATGAATTTTCATATTCTCCAGCACTACGATGAAAAATATTTTTCCTTCAAAATCCACAGAGCATTATATACAGAAGAAGAAATGTCTACAGCCTTCAAAAAAAGAAAATTTCACTCTACTGATGACAGTTTTCAAGAACAGATCATGCCTTGCCTTCCTTGCCTCTAGGAACCAAGTACACGCTTTAAAGAAAAAAATCCCCAACATTTGGGATCGGTTCTTGGGTGCTTTTTAGGCTGGCAGCGCATCAGGAAGGAACATGACCTCCTCCGCTCCGTCGCAGGTTAAGCAGTCTGATTGAACATTGCTGCTAATTAAGAGCTCTTGTTGTTTGGCAGGACCACCAGAGTACCTTCTGCACTTGTTCATGACAACAGCACCTCTTTCAGAAATTAACTCTTGATGAGTGCAGACAGGGGGCCCAGCTGGTTCTCCCAAATCCTCCAACTATATAAATGAAGCGTAATAAGAACACTGGTGACTACCGAGGGAAGAAAGGCTATTCGTGACCTCTTTTTAAAAAACAGAGTATACTTTTACATTGGCTTAATTTTCTACACTGGGGGTAGATAATGCAGCTGGGAACTGTGTGAACAGAACTAAAAAAAAAAAAATCACAGGAGGTGATAATGAATAATTCTGTAAGAAATATTTTATTAGGAAAGCTAAAATATAATTCTGTTCACAGAGTTTTTAAAAAAATCAATAAATAATATTCAGTAATTGGGCTACAAAAAAGTTTCACAACAAAAGCTGAAAATGGAAAAGGGTTTGGGAAAAAAAGCATGCTATTAGAACTGATCTGATATTTAATTTCTAAATCTTTAGGATGCATTCAGAAGTGCAGCTTTGTATAAAAGGTATAGGTTACCCTATAAAACACATGCAGAGCTAAATTATCCACAAAATACAACCCACTCCTATTCAATGTTAGTACTGCAGCATATAGCGTCAACTGACAAATCACTGACATCTCTGCTGACATTTCTGCAGGTAAACATGATTTTGCCCTTCTGAAGGAGTGCTCTCCAAACACTTGGCATGAAACACACTAGAAGACCAAAGGCAGGAAGCTCGCCACTATCTTTGCTGTACTTTGCACGAGACTTCAGGACTCTCTTATTTAACACTACATCCAAATCAAATTCATAAAGTGACGTCTACAGATTGACATCCAGATAAAACAAGAACAGACACCAAGCTGATAATTAAGTATCAGTAGTACTGTCTCTTAATATACTAAGATGTCACAGTCACAAACCAACAATTTTTTGTTCCTTTGTATTGTTACAGAATCTGATCTTTGTACAAAGACCCTAGGGGTCTGTCAGTCTTAATTTGGTTGTTAAGAGCTGAAGCTTATGGAGATGTAAGAATAATTATTACTATTTTATAATATTTATATCAGTATGGCCTATCTATTATATTAAGCAGCGATTACAAATAATTATATACAGAAATAATTACATATGTAAAGTGCTTGACTGGACCCTTCTGTGCAAGACACTATCCATCAGATATGACAAAAGAATTTGAAAAGCTTTGATGATTAGAAACAATAATTGCCCTCAGTTAAAAAATGCATTTTAAAACAATTGAGACCTTGTATTTCTCTTCTTCCCTCCACCCTTCGGTTACATCTGGTATGAAGCCTTAATTTCAGGGTAGATGATGTTCGAAAAATCTGAGAGTAGGCAAGGTATATTTGCTCACTTAAAAAAAAAAAAAAGAAGTGAGAATATAATAGGAACATTAAGTAAATGTTTTCATAAAGTGCGGAGGAAAGACATCTTTACATGCGTTTTACTAGCATGAAAAATACCACCAGAAACAAACACTTGGACACATATACATGAGATGTGAACTGCACGTTTTGAGTCACTGAGAAGTTTGTAATATATATACTTTATTATTTGCTTTTTTTCCTTCCAAGATGATTTCTACTTTAAAAAAGTAGCCAAACATTCAAACGAAACTAAGATGAAGGATGCCTCAGTGGTCAGCACACTCAGAGAGCATTCAGATCAATTACAATATTTTAGTGGTGGTAAGATGTTACTGCAAATCTCACACTGTGGTGGCATGTATTTTTTAAGGTCCTTCAGCTTCTGAAACCCTGCAAATATGTATTTCAGTTTAAAAATCAAAATAGCAGCCATGACAGGTCCATAGATTAGTCAGAAAAACACAACCCAAAAGTCCAAATAGTAAATAAGTGCCCCCACAGTTGTTTTCTTAATCTGAGTAGAAGTGAATCTACAGACTAGCACAAACATGATTTCTTTTCCTTATATGTTGGTAAAAAATAGGAGACAACTGACTCTCTTTTTCTAATTGCATAGTTTCAACAGTCTCCTTCCAGCTCTTTGAGATTTTTTCTTATATGTGGAACTGAGCATTGTGGAGCCACAGGAGAAGGGCTGGAGGGCAAGAGGCAAGTACCTATGAATCAGTTGAATCAGAAAGAAAAAACATGAGTCATTGTTAATAGCTGAATCTATGGCAGAGGTGTACAGAAGCACAGTAAATTCTCACGTACCATTTTCAGCTGTGAAATACAGCACTAAGGGTGGAAGCAGCCTATGATGACCACCCGAGGTTTTCTACTGGGTTAAATAATTGCTCTCTCTCACAATCATATCCCAAACCAAACTCTAATGGACAATGTTTGAGGGCAACAATAGCAGTTGGCATGGAAGATTTTTACCTTAGTTTCTCAATAAACTTCTTTAGCTTATAGGATAGTATTTATTAAAGTCATAACTGTAGGTTAAGATTGCACATAAATCACCTTTTCACAAGTAACTTCCATGCACACCCTTTCCACTTTTTACCACTGCTTTAGGAAATGTTTCCTATTCATTATGACTCTGTTCTGACAAATGATTTCTCTACCTCTTCTGGATGAGGGCAAATGAGAAGGGAAAGCTGCATACTGAATCTCGGGCCTTCAGTTAGGAGCATAATTATCTGTTGTAGCGGGCTTCAGATTTCCTCAAACAAGCCCTTTTTCCAAAATCACCAAATAGTAAGTGCTCAAAGGCAACACAGCCTCAATTAAAAGTATCTTTAAGCCATCTGTTAGTTTTGGGAAGAAGGCAGTTCAAGTCTCCCCATACAACCAGTAATTCTTTTTGCGATGGGAAACAGCTGCATCCAGGCTAGAAGAAGGTATTTTCCACAACCTGGAACTATTAAAAGAAAGAACAGACTCAAAACAAGGTTTCTGAACAAATATAAAGAGGCACACAATTATGAAAGAAAAATTCAGAGTCTGGCTAGAGTGGCAGACATTGAAAGTACAGCCCAGGGCTTCAGGAAGGGATTAAAAAATGCCTTGTTCCAAAAAGCATTCCCGATAAAACTATGGCCCTCTACATCATGCCGTATGTTAGAGCATTGTACTGTACTTGGCACAGTCAAAATGCTATGTAAAGTAATAGTTACAGCCTCAGTTATGTAATCAATGAATTTCTACCAGAATGGATGACCTTCGAAACAAATGCAAAACCAATGGCTCTTAATAGCAACTGGGCAAACTTAATGTGCATAAATGCATATATACTTTCAAAACGATGTCTCTCAAATTCAGGGAGATTTTTTTCTTGACTACTTTATTGAGAAAAAAGAGAAACTGAAGAAAAATTATCATACTAAATATTGTTGCAGAGTGACAACACTGTAGTTAAAGGATCAAATACTGGTCTGACTGATTAAAGGTTCATTTTTTCTGGAGGGAGAAATTTTAATTCCTTCCCACATCAGAAAGACCTCCTTGAGGCAGCATTTTATCTTCAACTTTCATGTAAACATCCACCAAGGGCTATGCTAAAGTGCGCTACCTGTTGCAGCGTAATTCTTTCTAACCTGGCCATAATACCTGGTGAGTCAATAACAAAATAAAGACGATGCTATGCCAGAGCAAAGCTTCAGCTTGGTTAGCATCCCAACCACAACAGTGACCCAGAGCATGGCCAGGGTAGAATAAGTGACCAGCGCAAGCACAAAGCTGTACCTTTCCAGGATATTCTCCCCGCTTTTAACAATTTGCAGTTCAGAGGCTTCTTGAGACAAAGGCAGTATCTTTCTCCACATAACAACCCTCAATGGACTTCTTTTTTATGAACTCATCTGTGCAGCGATTTTATTTGCATTTAAGGAGTTACTTTTACTTCTTTATAGAGTCTGTCACTGGAAAGGTATACTTTACATGCACGCATTGCTCGTTATATGTCTTTTGTCCCTGGTTTGAAGCTGGTTTCTTTCACACACTGACAGTCCACTTTTCTTAAGTCACACTCCTAAATTCTCTCAAAAGATTTAGCTGAGAGATGTGACACACAATTCTTAAAATGTGTTAAAAAACAAACAGAAAAATCAAATGGGTTTATTCTGCAGACAGAGGAAGTGACTCAACCTTGGAGAAGACACCTATCACCAGTTGGTGTCCTTGCGGGTGATCACACTACAAGCTAATCTGCAGTGGTGGTGTACAAAATCCTGCCTTATCAACATGCATTTTTTTCTTATGATAACTTGCCATTATTATAAATAGTATAATTGTTTTGTTCAATTATGTTTACCTAGAGAGACTTTAAGTTGCAAAAGAAAATGACAGATAAAGACAGAATGGATTAAGAGTTAAGAAAAAGCTGCTCAACAGCCAACACAACAGCCACTTAGTAACCTTAATTTGGAGAGTACTGGTAGCCATCACCCAGGCACAGAGAAGGATACAGGATCAAGGGGCCAGTGCTAAGACGTCCAAGACCAGATGGTCTACCAAGAGATACTACCTTTCCTTGCATGCTGTACCTAACTTAAACACTTAGACCATCACAGCTAAGATCCATAACAATATTACAAATTTCTCTTCAATACAACTTGGTTTTCTTTATGCTGTCACCTCTCTTCATACTATATGTTGATCCCTGAAGGTGTCATCACGGTCAACATGTAGCCAATCAGCTTCTGTAATCCTTCAGTTTGAACTCATCCAATCTATCATTGTACTGTTTTCTGAATACCCTCAAGTTTGTTTTCGTCTTTTTCGACTCAGAGTATTCAGACTGTACATAACACTCCAGAAGCATTTTTACTAGAAAGGTACAGAGGGAATATGACCAATCAGCAAAGACTAAATTACTTTTATTTCACAGTTTACTCCTCCAAAAACAGGAGAGAACCTTATCTCCACGTTGCCTTGTCAAAGTCTACACAAAGCAATGATAATGCATTTCTTCTTCAAAATTACTCAACTCCAGATTCCCTTGTTATGACAGTTCTTCCCTTGGCATAATACAAACCAAATAGTTATACTACGTTGAAATGCTCCATGCTTTTCATCACATTTTCACAGAGTTAGAAACTGGTCTGGAGTATTTAAAGACTTGACATTATTTTTTTCATCAAACGAATCCACAAGTATATTTTCTAAAGCAAAGTTCTCAATAACGACCCACACTACTAACTTCAACATTACTCAATATTACTGAAATTTCCTGTAAATATAAATGAATATTTTAAATCAAAAGCATTACGTTGTGGGGTTTGGCTTGTCAGTCTCAATTTTTATTGTTTATTTCATGTCACTGAGCACTACAGGAGAAATAAAGGAGGGAAAAAAGCCCCAAACTCAGAAGACTGCTTAGGTCTGCTTAATGTTTCTGTGTGCTTTTCCAAAGCTTGCTTTTGGTTTTCACAGAGAAATGAAAAAGGGAGTCCCCAAACCCTTTCTTTTCAAAAATGAGGAGACATGCTATGACACTTCATAATTCATTCTACATCTTACCATGCACCAGAAGTTTTGCCATCACAAATGATCTAACCATCCTGCCATCACTGTTCTCTTTCTTTATGCAGGTGTATATAAATATCAACTAAAGTAAGATGTGGTCAACGAATTTATAACACCAAGTAGCATCCTAAAAGGTGGCCAAGAGCTACTATGTGTATATTTACAAGAGATATTCAAGTGTAAACCTTTTATATTTAGTTTCACAGCTAAACCCCATAACTTCTATTGATGTGAGGTACAGCTCAAAACAATTACTTGAAAAACAAACAAACATGTTCCTTTCTCCAGAAAAAGGATATAATATCAAGGCATGAATCTGTCGTAAGATTTATCTTCACTGCTTGCAGATGAGGATTTTTTATTTTTGCACTCAAATGGAGTATTGCAGTCAAAAAAGGTATTGAAATCAGCACTGCTACCCTTCTGGTAGAGTCTGATACTGAAATAAATAATTAACAAAATTAATTTTTGTTGTATTAATATTTACTTAGTTGTATTTTCTAAAGGTAGGATGATACTAGATTGCCCAATTTCAGGCTGTGATCTCTCACACTATCAAACATGGACTTTGTTAGCACTTCTGTTTAGAAAGAACATAGGTTGGAATAACACTAAAACCAAGCAAGAGACAACATCATGACTGAATCTTTTTTCACAGAACAGAATTTATATTTATAAACAGCAAGAGCTTTGTCAGATCGGAATTACAGTCCTAACTTCATTAAAATATTGTGCCATTTTCGGACTGACACAGCCTTCAGACTGAAGCGACTGAACTTGGCGTTTTACAGGCTAGTCCTCACCCTGTCTGCACTCAGACCTGCAGTTGTCAACCTTTGCAAAACAAGTTATGTATTCATTGTGGATTTTCTATCCTGTAAACTGCAAAAATAATTCTCAATGATACATACCATTTTCCAAATTAGTGTCCTATGCTACAGAAGTGTCAAGACAAAGGTTTGGATTCCCCACTAAAAACACTTCACCTGAGGTTTGGCCTTACCGACTTTATCAAAACATGAGCTACAGCAGGATCTTTGTTTATCAACAGGTTTTCTGTTACCAATGACTCAGAAAACTAGCCAATAAACTAGGCTGTAAAAATCACATAAGATGATGATCTGAAGTGATTTTAAATCTGAATTTATTTTTTTCTCTTTATATTAAGCTATTATCAGATTAAGCAACTTACACTTTCAGACCAAATATTATCAGGTGAATATGGACATATATTCCTGCCAGCCCAAACACCTACATTCAAATTACATGTATACATTGATGGAATTGTAAGGTTCTGAATAAGGCAAGTTTTCTGAAAGGAAATCATCAAATAATAGACCTGTCTAGGATAAAGGAAGCACTGGTACAGCCCATAGGTCATGAAAGAAAAATCAAGCATCAGCTTATACTGAAGCTAGAAAAGGTCCAGAGATTCAAAGCCAAATTTGACCCATGGTGTGTGTAACATTATACAGTAATATTCACAATGACTAAACCGATTTGGCATATTTACTGGGGAGGGGTACAAGGACCTTTAATCATCTCAGACCTTAGGAAAAAGGTGTACGTGGATGAAGCTCAATTCCTTAACAGGAAAAAAAAAAAAAAAGCAAAGAGGAAAAAAAAAAAAAGAGAAAACAAAAATGGAGCACATGTGAACTCCATAAAAAACTTCACTACCCTTTCAGGGAGCAATGCAGTCAAATTTATATATTTATAGGCTTTTGGGGAGAAGTTTTACCTGAAACAGTTTAAGCTCTTGCAAACCAAATGTGAATCCAAATTTTTTTCTTGTAAAATAGTTATATGTACATTGCACTCATGAAAGTTAAAGTAGAAAAGGTGAAAATACAAACTGTAAAATGTTTAATTTCCTGGTATTTTTAATTGTGATGGTTTAATGAATCTACAAGTCAAAAATGAATTATAATTAAAACTTCTCTTGCATTTTTATATAAAATAGACAGTATTTATTTTTAAGCTAATTCACAAAGAACAATCCAATTCTGTGCTTGACTGTTTGAATTCATACAAATATACTACATTGTTAAATACCAAAAGCTATTACCGCCCCTTCAGAGACATTTGCTTTCAAATGAAAAGAATCACTTCAGCAAACTGCAGCTACAACTCAGTTACACTTTCTCAGTATTTGTAATACCTTCTTTTATTAGATGTCCTTACCCTGCTCTTGCTACAACACTTTACCATTCAAGTCCCCTGCTCTTTTCTGTAACTCCAAATAAAACATACTCTTTATCCATAATAGTCCAAACCCAGCATATCCCACAATGAAGGGTATTTTCCATGTGTATTTATTTCCAGTTTTAGCAACTCTGAAAATTCCATAAATATGCAGTCTAGTAAGAGAAAAATTAGATACAAAACATGAAATTATGTTAAGCTGTGTTCCTGATTGCTCTTACTATGCAGTTATGTTGGTTGTTAAAAGACAAGATTTTTTGTTATACCACAGGTTTTCAAAGTATAGTTGTGCCATTTGCAAGCTGCAATTGGTTAATGAAGCGCAATTTAATTAGCTCAACTTCCTTGCAGATCCCATCAAACGCCACTATTTGATGTATTCTGTAAGATGACCAAGTCTCCTACAGCTGGCTAAGTGTCACAATGAAAAGGCATCTATAGTTATTTCTGGGAACTGAAATGAGCTGTTTTAAGTGGAGCTTTTCTTCCATTTTCTGAGGCTGCACTGCTCTGACCTTCCCAAAATCAATCCTTTGCGGATTAACATGTAAAGCAGTGTCGAATTAATTTCAGAAAGCGAATATGAGATCAGCCTGGGATCATACAAAACATCTAACTCCTAAATACACTAATGCTTCTAGCTGCTCAATGAGAAGCTGTCAATAAAAAGAGGGAGGGGGTAGTTAGAAGGATTTGAAGCATGGAGCAATCTATCAGGCTAGTTATAGAGCTTTGCCTACTTCTGTGGCATGGCTAATGCATTCCTCTAGAAGTTAATCCTATTTCTAAAGACCCTCCCGTGAGGAGCACATAGGCCGTGCCGAATGAGAACTAAAATGCATTAAAATTCTCAACAACGTCACCAAAAGGCACACTAGTAGATTCTGAGAGTTGACAATAAGATGGTTCATTAAAAGTGCAAGGTCTTAAAGAACCGACTTGTGTTACATCGGATAGAAAACATTCAATGCATCTTTTCTGATGCACCTGCAAAGAGCATCATCTCTTAAAAACTGCTAAAAATGCAAATAAATAAACTTCTATTAATGCTACCACTAAACAGGAATTGTCACAGTTTCCATGATGCTGCAAATCCATCATTTAAGCAAATACACACAAAACTTACTTGGTATCTGTTACAGCCATAACACATATACAAATATGTTTAGGTATGTTTGCTTGTACTTCAAAAAGAAATAAAAGTAAATTATCAAGCTACTACCTGAGAACACTGTGCTTCTAATACACCAATGCTGAGTTTCACAAAAGCCAGTAACACTGTCAAATGCACATTCAGTCTGTACACCATGATACAGTCAGATGCAATATTCAGTTAAAATTCTGAAAATTGTCAAAGTCAGCAATTTAAGCATCTATGAGCAATAAAGCAAGGAAACCCCTGAACAGGCTAACTCTCATCTGGATACCTTGTGTGAGCAGCAACATCAAAAGTCTGAAAGGTCAAAGCCAGAGTGCTTATTCATCAGTAAAGACAGAGAATAAAAGAAGACAGGGACCAAGAGAAAACAGACATAGTTCATATTATGAGGCAAATTTTCTTAGTAATTATCAGAGGGTAGCGGAACCATATTATCTGAATATAAATTATTTCCTTTTTTATGAAATAAAACTATCCATTTCCAGATGAAGATGATACTCAAAGGCAATACCAACTTGTTTACTCTTGCTGTCTTGAGGCTGAAGTGTGACTGGGATAAGCAAAAAGCAAACCTTTTGCCTTCTGTATACCTAGAATCTTACGGTGTTTTCAGCACGTAAAATATAATAAAAACAGGTTAAAAAGTGTACAGTAGTGTCACCAAAACTGGATTAAGCAGGTATCTTGACAAAAAGCACACTATACACAAAACATTTCCGAAACCTGCATGAAATATAACATATTACATAATAAATTTAAAAAAATTATATTATTTTCTATTCCTCAAAGTTGAGAAACTGAAACATTACACATCACTCCTAATTAAAGACTACATATCTCATAAAACTTATCACTAATAGTGAACTTCACGGAATTTTTCTTGATTATCAGATGCCAGAATAAATCTTATGGTAAGAAAGGTCCCATTCCATTTGTAACCTGACAAAATCTCATACAGGATAAATGAAGAAAAACCAATAGAACTGAGTGTCATTTCCACAAACTCATTTGTCATCCTCTCATCATACATACACGCTGCCTAGCACGGTGACTAAAATGTGCTGTGATTTTCCTAGCAAAACCAATCAAGAGTTACGGTATGTCTATCTACTGGATGCCTTCAATTCAGAAAAGGAATGGAATTCAGTTTTTGAGGCCAAAAGACAAAAATAATTTTTGGCCAAAAGGCCAAAGAGAATTTTATGACCATTTGAGATAATACTTCATCTAGCTGTTTTTTTTGTCACTATTCATTAAAATGCCTTGCTGGCATCTACGTGTGGACAAGCTCAGAATGTAACATGCGAGACAAACGAGCAACTTCAGCACCCAGCAATTCTCACTCTAAGCCGGGGGAAGGGCTTTGCACCACCACATTTTGCTAAGCCATCACACAACTCACTTCGGTTGGGTCTGCTTTTGTGATATAATCCTGCAATCAGCACACAAGCACCATCTTGAAGACACTCTAAGAGAAGATGGAAAATGCAAACCAGTATTTTCCGCTATTTCTGACTACCACAAACTGACCTACTTAAAGGTGAAGAAAAAAAGTTTTTAACACATTTTTTCCTCTCAACAAAAATGATGTCCATTTAGTCTTTCAAAAAGGGAACTGAAGGGCTAGTGAAAGATTGCAATGTTGACAATAAAATGTTTCAAACTCCAAAATCACAGGAAATGAACCAAACACATAGTTTCCACAATACAATGGACTGGCATAAGTTTGTCTAAGCTTAATGGGGTGAAGTCTCTGCTTACAGAAATAACTGAATCATGAGAAACAGCTACAAAAAAGGCCAAAGAACAATTAAGTAAAAAGTGAAAAATAAACTAAAATTTAATGTAATGCTCAGTGTTGCAATTAAACACTAAGGACTGACTTTTCACTGAAAACCCTAGAGCTGAATAGCTGTTAACACACACTTCTATCCAGAAAATAAGGTAATGGCTTTCTTGTATTATTCAGAGCAACAGAGCTTAAAGTTAATTACCAGCATTGTGTCACTTTCATAACAATTCTACTACAGAACCATAAAGACGATTTAGTGAAGGCAACCTAAAGAATATACTGTAATTCCAGTTCAGCTCACCACTTGTTGTGCTGCAGGAATTTCTGTGGTAGTATTTCATGTGGTAGTAGTTCATGCAGGTTTACAAAAACTTACGCAGAAACCTAATGTGTCTCAGTCTTCCAAAACTTCCAGATTCCATCCTTAATAGTTTGTCAGCAGAATTCCAGAAAGGTATTACTGACCAAAAGTAGATGGATGCAATAAATGTAAATAATTTTTACAACATAGCAAACATGCATTGGTTTTACTTAAAATATACCTAAAAAAAAAAAAAGTGGCTAAGAATTTGGCTCTGAAAAACATTTTATATCATTTTTTTTCCATAAAAGATACAAAGCTGGAAACCAACATTTTATGAGATGTAAATATATTTGTGAAAGAATATTGGTGAGAAAACCTGCACAAATTTGCATAAAGAAAAGATGTAATAGTTTTCTTCAGGTCAGCACTGAAGCTGCACAATACAATTTCTAGTGTGAAATAAATTTTAAGTGAGACCATCATAACTCAAGTTCAGGAGCCTATTATTCCCAAGTTTGAAGTAAAGAAAAAAACCCAGAAACTATACCTTCTAATAAAATACTGTTTATTCTGAACCTTTTTTTTTTTAAGGGAGAGGCAAAGAAGTAGGAAGGGGGACAGTATTTTGAACCATATGTATCAATAAGATGGGAGTTACATCATACACTTGTGTAAAGTCTGATATGACACCAAAACTATACCATGTCCTTGGAAAGGCAGCTCACAGGAAATGCCTTATTTTCTCATAACCTAAAAGACACACACAACATGTGAAAATGTTCCCGTACTTAAAGAATAAGGGTATGCTGAAGAAAAATCAGTGGTTTTGAACAACTGGACTGGAAATTTTCAAGG
>NW_010265083.1:60644-79634 GCF_000690775.1 Eurypyga helias | reverse complement strand
TGTGAACATGACAGTGCTACCAGCTTCCAAACCGACAATGTATTTTTATGTCTTAACTGTTAAATTAGGGAGTGAAATTAAATTCCAGTAGGAATTAAAAGGTTAGGCTACTGTTGTGTGTAAAGACACAATATATAGTGGGTCTAGAAGATACTGCCCACAATAATCCACCATGGACAAAGTCATGCGTGTATAGAAAGACTCTGATCTTTTGTAGCAAATGTTTTTCTGGTAATGTTCTGGTCAAACACATATATACATAGATACAGAAACCCAACATAATCTATTTTTTTCACATTTCTAGTATTTCAGGGAAATTTAAGTCTATACTTAAAAAAACTATGTGGCCGATGGTGATATCACAGGTTTCAAGACTCATCTTTTTGCACTGCCTGCCATTTTGCACTTACTTTTCCATACAGAATATCAATTATTATCAGGTTACGAAGATAAGCCAGTTATAGGAAATAAACTACTGCTATCACCGTAAAGAAGAGGGCCATCACATCCTGGAAAGGGTAAGTTATTGAACTGCACTTGGTAAAAGAATGCTCACAATTACAAAAGATATCAAATGAGACCATATCAAGGCACTTTGTTTATGCCATGCCTAGCAAAAACGTTACTGATTTCTGTTGCATTTTGATAGCTGCATACCAGAGCCTGTTCACGTGTAAACCTGAAAGCTCTCCAAAGGGCAGTATAACCAGCCCAGGCTCTGCATACCTTCCTGTAGGCCTCTACCATAACCAGCCCTGAAAATCTCATGAAGGCAGGAACCTTAGTGCTTATCCTTCTAAGGTCCTAAGCACAGCACTGGACGGCTTCTTCCCAAAGACACCCCCTTGGCTATGGTTCTCTGAGATCCAACAGAAAGACAGCTGCTACGCAAAACATTCAGCAGGCCGCTGCTGCCGACACACACAGCTATTTGTGCATTCACACTGTGTCAGAAAAAGTTATCCTGCTGCCTTTAGTGACCAAAACCTGCCCACACAGTTAGCCACCATGATCTCAACACAGAGTAGGCGTGCTAGAATGCACATAAATGTATACATGCACCTAATTGTATGAACTTTGCAAGATACCAAGCATGTGAGCCACTCATATGCCTACAAGAATGTACACGCTTAAGCATTTTGGTGTACGGGATCAGTTACAGGCATGTTTTCATTATAATACAGCCAAGTGAATTTCATAATTCTGTCTGTTTAGTGGTCTTTAGCTCAATTCTAATATCAAAATACTAACATTATCTAAATACTCATTTTAAGGTCTATAGCAAAAACAGAATGGGAGGACCTGCTTAGACTTTTATTCCAAGTCATTTTGAGACAGACAGATGTTCAGCAAGATCCAGAAAATGCTGCTTGATGGATTGAAAAGCATTTCCTTAAGTGGATTAAAAGACTACAAGAGTCAAGATGTTTCTATTTGTGCTCCACACAATTATGCTCTTTAAAGAGACTGTGTTAAAACTGTTACCATGGTGTCCATGTTCTAAAGTTACGTGTTGACAAGTATGTCATTAAAAAACCAGTAGACACTTCAGTGAGAATGTGCTCCTGATCACCAGTTAAGCTGTTTAGAGAGATGGTTCTGACCATGTGTTTAGAATATTCAATTCTTATCTACTTTAAAGAACACTCATAAAAGGTGATAGCATAAACCATACTAAAATGGTTTCAGATTTTCACTGCTTGGCCATGCTGCTTTTTAATACTTGAGTACCAACAAGCAACTTTATCTAGCAACACGTATCCAATTCATTGAGAGCCTGACACTTTCACTGACTTAAATCCATCCTACAGCTCCAGCTTTTACAACAGAGCAAAAACCTGTTTGGTTTAGCACCCAATCCTGTAAAGTAACAAATTCTTCCAAGGGGGCCACAACGAGTCTGTATCTGCAGAGGCTTCAGCAGATAAAGTATGCTCTGCATGCACCTCACCGTCCTTCTGCCAAAGGTGCACATGCAGTCTCATTGCTCTCTGTTACATGCTGAAAACCACAACTGATTGAAGGACAAAGCAGAGTTGGGCAAACCCTCTGCCCACACAGCACTGCATATACTAACAGGGGAGTACACAAGCGAACCACAGCCAAATGAAGGCTTCCCCTTGACTATGAGAGCCCCGAATGTCCATACCACAAGTTAGTATGCTGACAGAGGATGCCGTTTGCTTCCCTGACTCAACAGGCATTCAATTCACCTGCTAAATCATGTGAAAATGTAAAAGAACTACCTTGCCTTTACCAAGATGCTTGGTCTCTGTTAGCTAACTTACAGTTAAGTTTTTAGCAATAACAATACAGATGATGACAGTGGAATTTGCTGTGTCTTTAACGTTCATCTGCTAGAGAGATTTTCTGTTTAACACATTAAAAGTGGGTAAAGAAACAATTTGTATTATTTTATTTAATTCTATAAAATACTGTGTTTCACTTAAGGGAATTAGTGCCTTAAGCAATAAACAGAAGTATGCAATAAATGGCATATGTGGGATCTATTAACCTAAGCGCTTGACTCTACCATCTAAATAATCCCCTTTTAGAGTTTCAGATTTAAAAGTTTATATATAATTGCTAAGAAAGTTTATTTAAAAAAAAATTGAAGTAGACTGTTGATCTAATAGCATATGCTGCTGCTGAGGACTTAGTGGTGATGCTGGTCTAACTTTTAATCCCCTGAAAGTCCATTTACCCACCCTCAGAAAAAGTGCTGGTAGTAGAAGATAGTGTCACCAGATTAACTGCCAGATAAAGCAGGAACCTGTCTGAAGCTCCTGCACAATCTATCTCCAGCTTATGTGGGCAACGCAGCTTAAAGGCCTTTCTAACTCACCTTCTGTCTCCTTTTCTGTGTTGCTACCATATGCCTTGCTGTGCTGAGGATTTGCTGTCTGCCTGCTTGATCCAGCAGGTCAGGATGATCTAAGCTGGATGGATGTTTCCATCTTTCTCCCACCTCCGTCCAGCATCATTCTGGAATAGAAAAACTGCCCAAAGAAAATGCAGCCAATAATAAATCATGGAGTTTGGGTTTGGCAGACATTCAGCCTGGCGGAGAGAGAGGTGAGGAACTGGGAAAACAGCACACTTATGTCTTTCTACCCTGTTATTCACAACCCACTCTCCAAGCAGACAGAGAAACTGGTGGCTGCAGTCAAGTGTGGATGAAACCAGTAACCTTGTATTGGACACTGACTGTAAGTCACCATTAAGCCCACCATTTATCCTGTATCTAAGTGTTTCTTACCCACTGTCCCAGTTAAGCAAGAGCAAGACAGTGCACAAGAAAGGATATAAAATCTACAATAATTTTGTCCCATATTACATTTAATACCATCCAGACATAGTTAGCAATTCACATTAGAACATTCTAGAATTGCAGCAATGGCTTACAGTAATCAGGACAATAGCGATCTCCTTGATTAAAATGAGAATAAACTTCCAGTCTTAAACACTAAGTAACTTACTACCTTTCCCATACTTTGTTATCTTCTGTATAAAATGAAATACACGACGACCTAATATACATCTAACAACCCTTACGTCAAACATTAATTCTTTAGCTGAGAGCAACATCTTCAATTATACGCAAAAATGAAGTGTTTGCTTTCTGTCCTTTTCTTCCCATAAATGCCTTAATGGATAAGAAATTATTTTTCTGCACCCCTAAAAAAATCAAATGAGTGGGGATTATACCAACAAACATCAATGTTAATTCAAAAATGGATTAACAATTAAAGATTTGAAGTACATTAGCATTGATCTCCAGCATGAAATAGTTGCTATCAATAAGGTAATCTGTAAATTTGATTAATTGAGTTAATCCTGTTTACTAAAGTATTCTATAAGCATAATTTACAAATAAAAGACGAAAATCCTACTCTTACTTTAAGAAAAAAATAAAAAATCAAAAGCTCTCATATCTGTGTTTAGACAGGAATGAAAAACCAAGGTTTTCTCGTTCAAGAATGTATTCTGACAGAGATACCAAAACTTCACTGGCACAGTGCTGACAATGTACAAATCAAGAAATGTCCTCTCAATACTCCAGAAATGGGACTGATTTCACTGACCAAGCTCACTGTGTGTAAGAAATACATAACAGAGCAATAACCTCTTCTGTTTCTTTTTTTTTTCCTTCCAAGAGCTTGCCCATATACAAAGTTATATTGCTTTACAACGATACTGCTAGACAGGAAAAGGAAATAAGAAAAATTGGTGGAAATATATCCTCATACCTGTGTAACCATATTTATCCTAGGAATTGTATCAAAACAACTACATTGGTTAAGAAAATAAATGATATGACTGACTGACAGGTTTAAATAGTACAAAACTGTTTAGACCAAGCCTTAGTATTGAATGTGAGACTTGAAACGAGTATAAGCACTGCTAATTGACAATAATTGAAGCACGAAAATGACAGCTAGTGAGATATGGTATTTAATTTAAAAAAGAAAAAACCCACAAGAAATAAGGAGATACAATTAAGAATAATATGAACTTTTTTCTAGTTTTAAGTAACAACATTTTACTGTGGAATTAAAAAGCATACGGAGTTTAATTTTTGTCTGCAATTCTCAGTTTTGTGATGGGTCAGTTAAAATGGTTGAAACTTACGAAATAATAGCCATAGTGAAGACATAAATGATGGCCACTAATTCAAGGAAATTTAGGACAACCCAATGCACTTCACAGAAATGCAGGATTCTTTCCAATTCTTTTGTTCTCCTCTTAACCTCACCAGGGAGAAAACAGCAATTGAATTTTCTATGTAGTCATTCCTATAAAATCCTAAATAATGGAGCTGACAGGCCTTGAGATACAACAGATCCTACATTATGAAAATCCAGAAAAAAACTCGTTATTGACATTTGAGATCATATACATAGTGAAAAACATGAATACAAGGGAAAAAGATCCTTTATCATTCACTTCATGAAAAGAAACCTGCTATAATATCAAAACTTGAACTGAAATAAATAAATTCAATATTCAGACTGCAAAATATTTATTAATCCAGCTTTACCTCAGTTTAAAGGCCCTCTAAAAGACAGCTGAAGTCTCTAAAAATGAGGCCTATTCCTGCAGCCACCTGTAGTAAGGGAAGACACTAAGTCAACCCCATCTGCAAGAGACCAGAAGGTTATGTTGCAGTGCAGGCCCAGAGGAATGAGTCTCTGAAGTGTATTAGTCAGTCTGATTACCCTTCACTTTCCTCAAAACTATGTGGTCTCTCTGTCATTGTAGGTAACACTGGCTACATGTAAATAGCAACTAGTGCAACAGGCTGAGCAGATCTGCAGAGCAGAACAGCTGGTGATGAGGACGCAATATCCGCACCAGATTTCATGAGCAAGTGAAGGAAAACCAGATTTTATACAGAATTCTTCTGACCAGTTCAAAGTTGTTTTGCTCTAAGCACCGCAGCTTACAATCTCCCCAAATACCCTGTCAACTACAAGAACTTAAATGTTAAAAGTTCAGGTATCATTAAAAACATAGAAACAACTGTTTCTTGCGTTAGTCTCTTAGAGAATACAACTTTCACATTATGATTTTTAGAACTGCTATATCATAACAACTAAGCATGAATACAGTAGTATGTTTACTGAATTTTCTTACATGCAATTTTTTACATGTTTAAACACATTATGGGTTAAATTTTAAAGTCGTGCAAAAAGCCTCATGGCTGGCACATTCAGTTTTCAGTGGAATGAATTCAAGTAACTGAGTTTTAAAGTTTTCTCAAAGATGTGCAATAGAAACTGGAATTGAATCTTAGCTAATGCGTGCAGCTATAACTCTGATATAATCTCCCCAAATCTCTGACAGAATATATTTTAAAGTCCCATTTTTCCTCCCAGTAAAACCAGAACATATGAGAATAACTAAGAATTAGTAAGATCAACAGAGGTCAAAACTAAAGAAACGAATGGTAATTTTTACACATTGAAAGAGCTGTTTTCTTACACAAGTGCAATTTTAGAGAAATTTGCAAGTCAACTGCAATCATGAACATTTTGTCAAACTATATAATGAATGCTACTGTTTTCCATACAGCCCACATGAAGCCATGAAATTCTATACATTCAGTCAGACTTTCGACTCTTTACACACAAAATTGCTGGTTACTCTTTCTACAACATTTCAATATTTCCTTTTTTTTTAAATTTATTTAGAAAAGCAGCATATAAATTGGGGGGGGAAAAAAAGCTTGGTTATCTCCTAAAAAGTCAAAAGCTATTTTTAGCCATATTACTACATACTGCTTATTGATGTATTTCACCATCTCCCAAATTTTGAAAATAATACCTCACCTTGTACGTTTGACCATGGATGAAAAGAAACTCCAGGTTATTCGTTCATGCCACCTGACTTGGTGTACTTGTAAATCTATAAAGAAGTTGATTGCAATGGGATTCGAGCCCACCTTAATCTCAAAAAGCTTCATGACAAAAACCTCTGTGAAGAATAAATACCTGTTTTCTCCAATTAGCTGATGTGGTTTTTTTCTTATCGCAACCCATCTGGCTATAAGATCATGTAAATGCATTGGTACATTGATACTTTCACCAAGATGTACTACGGTGCTACCAACGCCTCTGATTTTATAGGAAACCTTGCCATATTTTTTAAACTTCAATACCTCAGAATAAAAATAAATGTCCAGTGCTCAACATTTTCCCTATCGGCCAAAATAATAAGAAGAATCGCTTTAAATCTGTCCTAACCACATTCTGTTTTGTTTTGAGGTTTTTTATGGCTCTTCCTTATTGCCAAAATTCCTAAGTGAAATCGTTAGTTATACAAGCATAGTTGGCTAACGTGGGTAAATTTTCTGCCCTTTAGAAGCATAAAGAACTTACACATGACTATCAGGCCTTCCCAGGAACTGCAGCAACATCACACATTACCTAAGCAAGCGCTGAAATGACAGAAAAGAGGAAAGGCAGCAAAACAAAGGGAGAAAGGGAAAACTGGCATTATCCCCAAAATAAGTGTTTTAATAATGCACACATCACTAAAGCAGCTCATGTCAGAAAGTGCAGAATAGTTAGCACAGTACAGTAAGTACTCAAAAAGCTATAGTGTGGAATGGATTTAGCACCTGTTAATTGTAGGCTGAATACTGCCATTACTTTAGGATAAACAGACAGGACCACTGATTTGATTATAAAACTGTAAAACATGATTGTGGTGGCTGCACAACAGGTGTACATGAATAAATGGCTCTAGTATTCTTTAGATGAAAAGAGAAGGCCAACATGGATGCAATGACCAGATGCCCAGCAGTTTCCACTCTTTTACCTCCTACTCGCTCACAGAGAGCTCAGTATTGAGACTTGGTACTGTAAATGTGTATCATCAATAATACTGCTACTGTAGAGGAAACTTGTACATATCTTGTCTAAAAAAAAAAAAAAATATCCATCAGACTGCCCTACATTACTTCAAATTTGGTAGGTTTCTGGTGGAAGCTTTAGTGGCCTACACGATGTTCACAGATGTTTTCACTGTTTCTCCAGGCTGTACAGTGACCTGTCCAAGAGCATAAATCATTTCAGATGACTTATTTGTAACCTAAAAAATAAAGCTTAAATATAAAAATATCTGATTCTCATTCAGGTTTAATGGAGGAAAAGTTGAATGCATGAATATTTGATCTAAAGGATATCTACAGGATTTTATGTATTTGTTCACATGAAGAAAAAATGTGCAATTTTTGAATTACAATGTTACATGCATGGTGTGTGATCACTTATTGATATCACCTATCAAATGAGTTTAATATTCACAGATAGTATAATACTAAAAAACTCCAAAACCAACCATAAAACCCTCCCAAAACCAAACGCCCCCCGCCCCTCCCGCCTTCGCCCACCCCCAAAAAAACAAAACCAAAAAACAAACAACAACAACAAAACCCAGAGGAATTTACTCCAGGAATGTATTCCTTTAGTATTAGCAGAGCACAAGATTCCATTTATGGATGGTATTTGTGTAAACTAAACAAAGAGGCATTTGATAAATCTTAGTGAAATTCCAAAGAATATTTTTGTGTGTTGTTCATTGTTTTAAAATGTGATGAACTTTACAGAGGGCTGAAAGTTAGAATGAATTCCATTGCAAAGTCACAGGTGCCAAGGACACTCAGATGCAAAATATCAATTCCAAAACACTTTCCCAATAATTCCTATGAGCAAGTCTGAATTTACCAAAGATTTAGTCTCCTATACCCCCTGGGTACATACATACATATATCCTCTCCCCTTAAAGGCTATATCTAAGAGCTAAGAAGCACTGTGTATGTACCCCACTAAATTCAAACTTGGTAAAATATCTTTGGGGTTTTCACAATAGATCTTTGTTGTCTTATTTTAGGTATAAGAATGTTTTTATTTTACAATTTTGATTAAATTTAGATTAGCCTACTTCAAAACAGAAGGCTGACAAAACCAACACAGTAAAAAGTGAGGCTTTTTCTCATGATACAATGAAAAAATTGTTTTAAGAGATGAATTGCACATATAATTTAGCTATAGAGTAATAACTTCACTGCTTATTTTGAAAAGATATTTTAATTAGGAAGGAGAGACATTGGAAATTACTTAAAGTAGTAAACATACAATTCTTCCATTTCATAAGTCTAAGCATCAATGAAAGGGTCTTCACCACAGAAAAAAAAAAAAAAAGGGTTTTGTAAAAGTGACTCTGTGTATCAGCTGGTTTTCATAACGATGTTCTCTATTTTTACATTTGTCTATCTAAGCAAAGAACAAATGTCTCTCTTGCGATAAGTCAAATATGTTTCTTTTTGGCATCTTGAGAGAAAACCTGTTTCATTACTATCCACGATTCCAGGTTCATATAAAGAATAGGAAATAAGCTGTTTTACATTTCGCCCTTGGAAGGAAAATAGGACTTGAGAGATTATTCAAGTTCTTTAAAAAAGTAACAGTACATCTGCACAGTCATTATAGAAACTGTACTTAGAAATTTTTCTTGTGGAAAATGAACTTTTGTAAAAAAAAAAAACCAAAACCCCACATTGGAACATTCATGAGAATGGCATTGCTAGCAGAAAATAAGTAACACATTCTTGTACTCTCATCTTAATTCGTTACACAAATAAAGACTACAGGGAAGGGAAGATGTAAAAAGCTCTTTTGTTTGTTTGAATGTGTGGTGGCTTGGTTTTTTGGGGTTTGTTTTTTTTTTTTTTTCAATCCAGAAACCCATAACACAAGCTGAAAAGTAAAAGACTATGATCAATGGCAGCCCTGGATGTTTCCTTGGATGGAAAAGGCAACAGACGCCAGACTCTATATCTGGTAGAAATCACCATGTAATGTGGGACTGTGAGCCCCAAATAATATCCTAGCCATAACTGCCTAAAAAACCTCTCTCTACTAATCTTGCTGCTCCCCATAACTATAGAAAATCATGGTCACAACAATACTTCTTAGTAACACAGCTTCCATATGAATAAGACTCCTGCCTCAGTAAGTTTGATAATGCTGATTTAGCACCCATTGAACATACAGGTAAGCTAGCAAAAGACACGTGGACACGTCTCTCTAATAACGTAGTCCTGCACCTCAACATATATTCCACAACTCAGCCATAGCGTCATCAGGGGATGTGACACCTAATAAGAATCCCCTTTCCTAAAGTTCCTCCCTCCCTTACTCTCAGGAAGGGAGAATTTACAACTCCATAGAGCCTGGACATACGGTATTGTCCAAAAGATGCAGCTAAGATCCATTCTATATAGATGAACTCTGACCGACGCATGATGCAGTCTTCATTTCACAGGTTTGAAAAGACACGGGGGATGTTGTAGAAAGCTCCTGTACTTTGTAAAGGCTAGCAGCTGCTTTAGGAGCTAGCAGAACATTTCCAAAAAGATTCTTCTCCTTAGAAAAGGGGCTATTCCTCTGTCAGTGACTTATCTCCAATGAGGTCCACATGGAAACAACTGCAGTGGAAACTTTATTAGCAGCTTTGCACAGCTCTCCCCCAGTTGCATTTTCCGTATTACATTTTATAAAGTAGGAGTTAAAGAATAACTTTCAAATTGTAGTTTATTTATAAAAATGAAGCCGTGAGAGCTATGAAGGCTGGCAACCAACACAAGGTTAAAGCTGAACCTTTACCCTTGCAGACTGTCATAACAATTTCTTTGAAAGGAGTGCTATATAAACTGAACAAGCAGACAGGTTTTTGTGTTCTCACATAAATGGAAACTATGTCATATAAAAGAACTTTAATGGGCAAATGACACTGGCTTTTTTTTGCAGCAGAGTTTAAGATTTTCTTCCTTTCATTTTTCCTTTTTTCCACTTGAAACACACATTCTATCATGCATATGAGCAGCACAAATGGACAAATGCTATCAAAAGTTTCAGTTGCACACAGTATTTCATATTCTGTTTTTTCACTATGCACTGCATTTTGTCTAGTGTTAGTGGATGTATTGGTACTGTACTGCATTTTTTAAGACTTCACAGGGAAAAACTATTATATTTCTCTGCATTTGGTGGAAAAACTTTACTCTTCACAAAAGAAATGTTGTAGAATTTATTAAAACAAAAGTGCCAATAAGATTTTACTTTAATACCTGAGGGAGAAATATGATCATCTGTACCAATAAGAAAAAGGTGCATGCACTAGGTGCTCTACTAATTACAACTGCTTTGGTGGGCAATATCATTGGTGAAACAGATGTTAGGGACCTATTAACAAAAGTTTTTCAAACATCTGCTTACAATTTTAAGGCAATTGTAAATACAGCACAGAAGGTCAATTGGGCTCATTAAGGTCTATGTGCAAATCTACTGCTGCAGGTTTCTTTTTAGCTAATACTGACTTTTTTTAACACAGGAAATAGAGTTTAATAGCAACTTGTGTCAATTTTGATTGTGATTTCATACAACAACAAACAACAATCGCATGCCCTATGCTTCACCAAATAACCCATTTTCCTTCCTCCTTTTCCTCTCTACCTACAGCACACTGCCATGGTTCTATGAGGTGAAGCCCAAGGTAAAGGAAAGGTTATAAATTGGGCAATTATAGAGAAATGATTGATTTTACTTTTAAACACCAATTACAAATCTTGTTAAGAATTCATTTGTTGGACCAAAACCAAATCAGTTTTGATTACAATGCACGGTTACGATATGCAAATTATTCTTAACAACTGGAGTCAGCAGCCCCTTTAAGAGTCAGAACAAGAACACAGATATTCAGTAGGTCTAAAACATGCTATTGATTGGAAATATTCTTACTCAGTTTTCCTCAAACTGGAACAATCCAGTAACACCGTTTTCTGATTAAGTCCTCAAGACATAATTCCCTGACCATAGTCCGAGCAGCATCAATAAGGAGCTACAATGTTTCCACTGAAGGTGTTAATTAGGACTCCAAAACTCAGGAACACTAACTTGCACAGGAGTTTCCAAGATTGGTTCTTTGAGACGACATCCAGTGAACTTCCTATCTTGAGTCACATTTTAAACTAACCAGGTGACTTTGCACTAAACCAGATCCGTCATAATTGGACATTCTGTGAAAGGGGCCCAATTGTGAGTAGCAACCTGCAGCTGAAAGGCTTCCGGAACCAATTCAGTTACATTCCCAAGAACCTGTTTTCCACCTGGAACTATATTGGTTATACATTGGAAAAACTCCTTATAATACATAACCCTTAAAGATTTTAACATAAAGAAGACATTTAAGAAACGGAGGAGGAAAAATGTTGTGATGTGTACATCAGTCACTATTTAAAATCACAGCCTGCATCCGTATAATAAAGTTCATAAATTTGATGGAAATTGCTAATCTGTTAAAAAGCAACACTAATTATTTAGAAAAAATTGTATAAGCCATTTAAGGAGACAACTCTATTACTACCTGTCATAATTCACTATAGGAATATTAATTATTTTATAGTAAAATTGCATTCAAAAGCTTCTAAATTCTGTGGCTTGCACAAAATGTGAAGAAGATTCCACTCTAAGTACTTTGCTGCACATTTTACAGCAAACCCAGCTTAGGAAATAAACACTAAACAGCACCTTCTACTATCAGTTGAAATTAATAAAAATAAATTAAGTATAATATAGATGAAAGTGTAAAATTCGTAAAAGTTCTTTATATCTGCAACCTTGAAGCTGTGCTCATATAGATCTGAAAAAGTAATATGAGTCTTTCTTGTCCAAACAACGGCTAAATCTGAAAGCAAACATCAGAGCTTTCAGAAAACATTCCCATCAATAAAGACTTGTCTTTACTCAGCTTGGCCCAATATTGCCTGCTTTAAAAACTTATCACCCTATCCATCTTCTCTGTGACTTACTAGAAAGGATATTTTCAATGTCTTAATGAAATTTTTCCAAGCAATTTTCCCTTCATCTAGCATTTAGAAGAGTCTAAATGAACTGTAGATTTCTTTATTTCTTGTAAAGAAAGGAAGTGTGTAGCTCAATTTTGTAGGGCTGAGGAGTCTGGAGATCACTGCTGATAATCTGTAAACAAAGATTTTTAATTCCTGTGTTTTCAATCTTCAAGTTAAATTTAGCTGAGCAGAATGTCATTAATTATATACTTGAGACTGAGTTAGTAATGTTAATTCTATTACTCTTTGTTTTTAAAAATCCACAACCCCACTGTGGCAATTCTAGAGACTCCAGGTACATTTCATACCAGAAAGGGAGAAGTTTAGTGACATAAATTACCCCATCTCAAACTTTCCTCTCAGAATTCAAACCATTTAAAAATGGTTTGGATTCACAGTGCAAAGCTAATTTGACTTGCCTAACCTGCTTTTACTGAACTGATCGGGATATTTTTCTTGCCTGGGGAAGTGAGAAAGGAGAGAGAAGAGAGGGAAAGGAGTAACATTTCCTAATATAAACAGAACTAGAGGCACCTACACATAAAGACACTTAGAAGAGAAGGTATCATTACCACTTCCAGCAACTTTTTAAATTTCCCATTTCGGTACTGATCCAACTTCACCTATGCAACTCAAAATGGGATGCCAAAGAAGGTAAAATCCTTACATTTTACTAGGAGTTAAATGAAAAATGTGTCCCTTCATTATACCACTTATATTTGTTGGATATTATTCAGGACCACTTAATTAAAAAAAAAGCATACACTTCCAAACCAAATGCCAGAAATCCCAAAGAAACTGGGTGTGGGAAATGCAAGGATCTAACTAGCAAAAAAACCAGCACAAAGGTAACACTGATGATGAAAGGATTTGCTTTAGCTGAGGAGGACATAAAAGATGAAGTTCTACAAAGACCATTAAGTATTCACCAGCTCACTGCAAATTACACTAAACACTTGGTAAAGAAACATTTGGCAGATGTCAGCAGTATGTAAGCCAAACATGTTCCTTACATTGAAGGATAATGTAACTACAGAGAGGGTTTATTTTGGAATGATTTCTATAGCACAAAAATAATCTGGCCTCGTCTCCTGGAAAGGCTGGATTTACCAAGGAGAAACAAGAGAGAACCATGACTACTTATGTGACAAATCCACATTTCTGCCATTTCAATACTTAACATTGCTCCTGAAATAAGATATTATACACAAATTTGGATAATATAACATTTAGTTTTAAAAAAGATTGCAACAGATCTTTAAAAACTCAAATATTTATGTAACCTTGTTTTAACAAGTGCAGTATATACACTACTACATACACAGAACTACTACTTTCTAAAGTTAAAATCTTCCATATTTTGGATTTTACTATTCCACTATTATCTTTTGCAGGTTTGAAACTACATTCCTAAGTGTTACAAAGTTAAAACAGAACCTAAACCCAGTAAAATCTGTAGGATTTTCTTCTCTTCTCAGTCTCCAAATAGAAGTTTTTGCAGAAGTGCACAGGTTTACAACCCCCTCCCCCCAGTTATTAAAAAGACCGACTTGAACATTTCATGTTAAAATTAATGTACTGTTAGGTTCCACTTTAGGAAAACTATGCTTAAAGACAAGACAGAAAGGAAGACATCTGTTTATAATTAGGAAAGATATCCTTGGCATAACTGACCAGGCTGTCAGTAAGTATCACTGTTAGGTAGACTTCTTTCACATTTCTTTTGCAGCATGTGAATTTCCTAGAATCAAGTCACATCCTTACAGCTGATGCAGTCAGTAGTCTGAGACCTCATGTGCACAGCAAGTTAATAGCAGCAGCTGAGATTCATATGGGATACCCATACTTGCTTTTTGCTAGTGAGCTCAAGTACCAGTAAATAGTAAGAATGGCATCAAATATTCAAATGGCATCAAATATGGCACAATATTCAAGCTAACTCAGGTTAGGAACCCACGCTCAATCAGGTACCATAGTTTTGCACATGCTGGTTTGAAACTAGTTCAGAGAATTTACACAAGCTTCATATCCAGACTGATTTCACTGTACACCTACCTTATGCCAGATAAAGCATTCCCTCATGTTAGGATTTTGACTAGGAAAGTTAGCAAGAATCTTTTAATTTGCTCTTCTCTTGTTATACACATGTTTGAAATCTCTAGGGTTTTGGGTTTTTTTTAATTTTTAAAAAATTTTTTTCCCCTTCTCTCCCCTAATGTCAGCAGGGCATCATTTGCATCAGCACACATTTAACATAACTGAATCAACAGATTTTAGAATAGAAGGTCCAACATAAAGGAACAATACAGAGTTGCTCTGTTTCAAATTTTTGAAATAAAGTGACAATTTTAAAATTGCTAAGTTACCTGCTACTGTCACCTACACAGCTACCAAGTTTCATGCAGCTAAGACATTTAATGAAAATGCTATCAACTTTTATCATCATAACACTCTTACAATTTTAAAATAGCATGGCTCTAATCCTAGTAAAAAAAATTATTTTCACAACTGTAGTCCTCTGCTTATTACACGGCTGCAAGAGTGGCAGCTTCTCAAATAAAACTTCACAACTATGAGTTATCTGGAACTAATGTAAGTAAAGCATATGTCTATTGTCATATACAATCCTTTGCACCAACTCACAAACACAAGGCATGCAAATGGCAGCTAAAACTAGGGTGCTTTAACAATTATATACATTCGTGAATGCTGGAGAAAAAGTAAAAATAATCAGGCCTTCCCCCACATATACAACACAGTCTCTTATTTCCCCATCCCCTCTGGAGCAGAGTCCTTCACTCTCAGCTCAACTAGATGTCTGTTCAAGTTCTAGCTGAAATTGCCTGAATAAACTCATCTGAGAACAAGATAACTGAGTTCTCATCAGCTAGAAATTTTACTCTTGCTGCAGCTGACTAAAACCAACTAGTTGAAAGTCTCTGTAGCTTATTGGAGTCCCAGCCAGGAATTGGAAGTAAGGAAGAAGTTCTTCACCGAAAGGGCTATCACGCACTGGAACAGGCTGCCCAGGGAGGTGGTGGAGTCACCATCCCTGGATGTGTTTAAGAGACGGGTGGATGAGGTGCTGAGAGATATGGTTTAGTGGTGGACAGATACGGTTGGACTGGATGATCTCTAAGGTCTTTTCCAACCCAGTGATTCTATGATTCTATGAATACAGACACTTCCACAAGCCCATGCAAAGACTAGCTGTTCAAGCAACTGAGCTGAAATTACAGCCCACAAATCTCCACTGGGAAAGAATCAGCAAGTGGACACAACATCTAAACAGAAGACAACCTTCTGCTAAGAAACACACAAAACTGTTTTCATGATCTTAAATTAACTATTTACACCAGTCTGAATTGGGAGTGCAGCTAGCTGTTCATTATGCCTCTTGAAATGGCTCATCTGCTACTATCTTACGGCAGCTGAATTTCTCAGAATTAGCTTTTCTTGTCTGTAATTTCACCAGTGTCAGTTCCATGTATGTACCCACAGAAAAGGCACACTCATTGTACCTGACAGTTAAAAGACTTTTCAGTTAGCTGTATTTTCCCAGGGAACTAGACAGGTGGTTTCTTTGGCAATGCACAACTTTTCACTGGGCAGTACTTCAAAATGGTGGCCCTCATCTGTGACATTCATTCCTAGAAGGGACACGTCGTGTTCACACCACAGTAAATGAGCAAGAGCCATCACATATCAACCTTTAATTTATCTATCAGGCATAGCAATGTCTGAAAAGGAAATATTGCATCCCTAACAAAACAAACCAATGAACCACCCACATGAACCAGCACTTACCCGACGCAGTGCAAATGAAATAGTGGTCTATAGTCATCCAGTCACCTAACCACAGCAAGGAAATATTGTTTCCTCTGAGGAATTCTTTCTCAAAGTCTCTGTTTAAGCACTTCATACTTCCATAATTCTGTCATAAGTACTTGGCAGAAGCTGTAATACAAACATAACGAATGGCAACCCTTACCAGATTACAAACTATAGTCTCTGAAACTTAGGCCTCCAGAGACATCTATTTTATATAGCAGTTTTGTATGTGTAGAGATGTATCCAAGTGGAGCTGGAAGCTATACTTGCCAGAAGCACAGTAGCCGCTGACTATACTCCTAACTCTAGGCATCACGGCTATTTGAGCACATTTCAGGGGATATTGTGACAAGGTAAAAAAATTTCAGGCAGTATTTCACAACGCCCAGAGAGTTTCCTGGAAGATCTCTTGTCCTTTCACTCAGTAGCATGTCCAAGGTGTTGTCTTGCCTGGCTTGATGCATGAGGGATCTGGGGGAATAATTTCTGATCAGAATTTTAAAGCTGATGAAACTGGACCTACCAATCCCCTACATTTAAAAAGATACTTGGAATGACCAAAGATATAAGTAGGATACTTTGAGACAGTTTCATTTATTGCTTGCAAAACCATGCAGAAGGATTGCAGAAACAGTTCCAGCAGCGGCAGCCTTCTGCGACACAACTGCAGAATTAAATTAGAACCTGTTACTAGAAGACTTACTTCGATTAGGTGAGGAGTGGGTCAAAGGGTGGAATTTGTATTCCTTGCTGAGCTTCCAAGGCTTTCTTCTTTCTCATGCTTCTGTTGTGCATGACACAAATATTTCATTTGTATTAACAGTGCCTCTATCCTTTTATAAGGATAACTAATCAGAAATCTCCTACATTACAAATCACCTGTTTTACACTCTCTGTGCTATTTTGTAGAGTCCACAGAACTGTAGTTCTAGAAAGTATATATCATGCTGTGTTCTATTAAGAAAAACTATATAACCCATTTTCCAGAGCTCTTCCCTTCACATTTGCATAAACTTATGGTTTCCATAGAGACCACATCTGTTACTTAAGACTTTCCTATTCAACACATTCATCGTCATAACATAAATACAATTTAGAAAGATGTTTGCTAGCCACTAAATTCAAATGTAAAACGGCGTACCTTTGGCTTTCTACTTTTCATCGCTGTGATATGACACTATGAAAGAAATTACTTGTTTTTCACAAACATTTATGCTGGGGCTTATTTTGCAACTTTTACTCAACTTCCTATAATACACATACAGCTATAAAATCTCCCAGAGGTAAGACAACTCGTCTGCTATCACTTAGAATCTGAGAAGCAAATTTCATTTTACACAGATTCACAGAGTGGAAGGGGTTGGAAGGGACCTCTAGACCTCATCTAGTCCAACTCACTGACAAAGCAGGATCACCTAGAGTAGATCACACAGGAACAAGTCCAGGCGGCTTTTGAAAGTCTCCAGAGAAAGAGGCTCCACCACCTCTCTAGGCAGCCTGTTCCAGTGCTCTGGCACCCTCACAGTGAAGAAGTCTTTCCTCATGTTCACGCTGAACCTTCTGTTTTCCCGTTTATGGCCATTGCCCCTAGTCCTGTCACTGGACACCACTGAGAAGAGCCTGGCCCCATCTCCCTGACACCCACCCTTTAGATATTGATAAGCATTGATAAGATCCCCCCTCAGCCTCCTCTTCTCCAAGTCAAACAGACCCAGCTCTCTCAGCCTTTCCTCAGATGGTTTTTTTCACAGGGTCTTTTTAGGCTAATTTTGAAAATGAAACCTAACAATTCAAATCCTCTAAGTGTTGAAATAATTTTTTTTAAGTAATACTTCAAATTATGTTCTGTCAACACAACAAGAAAGAGCTCCCACAAAAATTTTTCAATTTTAGTCTGTAATAAACCTCATGCACCAAAGATGTACGGAGTTAAGAGAACTAAAGGATGAGGAACAAATTACATTCTCGTTTTCTTAAGTATGTTATAATCCAACTTTACTGGAAAGTTGTAATTTGTCCCTGGAAACACATTGCATAATAGTCACACGTTACAAAGGGATGGGAAAGACCCTTGGAAAGTATTCTAGCTGGCTTCCAGAACAGGACTAAACCTGCTCAAATCCCAAGCATAAAGACATGAGAGTACAACTTCTTAATCAATTTATTCATATAAGTGTATGAAAGTGAAGCCTTAAAACATCATGAAACTACTTTGTAAGATTAAATTTTGTCATATAAAAGACAAGCAGCAGCTATTTTCTTCTTTTCAGGAGGCTTCACATGCTTACATTATGAAAGTTCACAACTGCAAATAAATTTCATACACTCAAGTGTACATGAGTACATTCTAAACCAAAACTCTTCTACCAGGTGTATTTTTTAAAATAAAATATCTACAAAATGAAAATAAATATATTTAGAGGCCTAGTGCTTTTTTTTCTGGAAGCAAAATTATGAAGCATATGGAGAAGAAAGAAGTAGATATTCAAGAAAACCTTAGCAGGACTGCTAAATTCCCACATTAGGGAAGGTCAAATTGTACTGGTAGTTAGAGCCTGTACTCTAAGCTTGTATAATTAGAGCCTGCTGAAAACAACTGTAGATTTAAAGAAAAAAAAAAACCCTAAAGTTAGAAAATGACAAGTAAATTTAAGCCCTACTCCTGTACCAAGTTTGACTTTGTAAGTATCATTAAAAGCACACACAACCTCAACAAAAAGTGATGTGATTTGGCATGCAAGTAA
>NW_010265083.1:0-60614 GCF_000690775.1 Eurypyga helias | reverse complement strand
GCAGGAATACTGCACAGAAAATATTATACCAAGTACTTCATAGCCAGTACTATTTCTGGCCTTAATTTATGAGTCCACTTCCACACAGACCTGTTGTACCACCTAAAAAAGGCTTGAAACTATGATATGCAGTTCAGTGGGGGAGGAGGGGGAAGAGGTACAAGGCAAAAGGGTTCTAATTTCAGAAACAAACAAAAAATAGCAAAGTCAACTAGACTGATCACAGTCACAAAAAAAAACCCAAACCAAACCCAACCAACCAACCAACAAACAAAAAAACACCCAAAACCAAGTTGTCCTCCAAGAAGAACAGGATAAGGACCTTGGTAGTTAGAGGATCAGAACACTTGTGCCATTTGCTTATACAAGCTGTGTAAGACTTACAAACAGTAGGCTGGACTCCTGAACAATCAAAAGAACTAAGGACCTGGATATGGTGAATAGCAAAACAAAACATAAACATATCATTTTTTGCAGGTAGTGATAAAATTTTGAGTTGGCAGAGATGAACAAGCAGAAGAGAATTTCTTTTCCACTGTAGATTGTACTCACCAATTATGGTCTGGCAGAAGACAAGCAGTACAGAGAAAAGGAGAAATTTAAGGAAGGAAACGGGTTCTAGTCAGTAGATTTCGACAGAAGACTGAAACAGTTATACACTCATGATTATGGATTGGCTGAATCTGAAGGAGAAAAACCTCTAGTGGAAGAAAATAAGGTATCCTGAGAATTTCTTGATTCTGCTTGAAACACAAAACCTTAATGTGAGCATCTGCCATACAGCTGGTGCTTTAAAACAGACGTAGGTAAAATCAGAGCGGACATAAAACTAGCTCACATTTTCTGAAACCAAATCCAACTCAGATTACTGGCAAATAATGCAGACACCACACATATCCCTAGTAACACGAATATCAGTGTTTCAAAACCACCCTCCAGAATGTGTTCACACAGAAAAAAAGCCGTACATGTAAATGTAACTAATGCTAGGAAGACCTAATACAGTATGTAATATGGTCCAGTGCCGAAATCTGCACACAAATGGCATCCACACCAATAATCACCTACTTAGGAAAAACCACATCTAGGGATCATATTCCTACCCTTCTTGTAATGAGGTGGGTATGAGCCACTGCATAAGATGGAGAGATGGCTAATGTATTTTGAAACCTGAAAACCAGAACGAAGCACCTCAGATTTACTAGAACACATAAAACTGAAAACACAGACTAGGCAAATACTTCTGCCTTGCAGCTTGTTCCCTTGATGATATTAATATCACAAAATAAAAAAAGACTTTTAGAAATACTGAAGTACATGACAGAGTGAAAATAAAACAATCAGTTTGTAATTAAAAAAAAAAAAAAGGACAGTTTGTAATACACAACCTTCACCATTTAGCTTTTTAAATAGTTATGTGGTTGAAGCTTGTAGAGACATTCACAACATGATTTTTTGGAATTCAGTGTTTAATGATCCTGTTAAACACACAGAAGAAACCCCATAGTTTACTGAAGAGCAGTTCATTTGTGTCACCTAGCGTTGTACTGGGCGTGACTGCCAGCTTGCTCCACAGCCGGGCTAGCCGGCAAAGCTGCCCGGCATCTCTTCTGTAAAGTCCAGAGTAGGGTGCCTGAAGGACTGTTGTGAAAAAAACCTCAACTTTTCTCTTCAATCAAATTAATACGTGAAGTCCCTATGCCAGCATCCATTAGATACAGAGTACAAGATAAGCACATGCAGAAAATGTTGATCTGAATTATCTCATAGTACAAGGAAAAGTGAAAAAGAAGTTACAGCACAGTTTGATTCTTGGGATTATTTTTTATATTTTATTCATCTCTGATCTAGTACTTTTTAATCTGAATATAGCTTAGACTTTCTTTGCATAGTTACCATCACTGTAAAAAAACCTAACTTCCCTATTTCCAAGAAGGCTTTGCTAGGTACTAAATAAATGCAGCTGCAGACCTAGCCAAGTAATTAAGAGAACCTGGTTCTGAATCCAGTAAATGCAACCTCCTTTTCTACAGTTCTTGTTTTAACACCATCTAAAGATTTTTATTTTATTTTTTCTTTCTTTTTAAGAACTGAATAAAGTGTGTATTTAATGTACGGGAAGAATTCTGCAGAGGATTTTAATTAAAAAAGCTATAGCCCTCCATCACTAGAAAGTCTCCCTGACATGAGTTCAACAACAGTTAAATAAAAGGAAAATTTACATCCAAAATCTTGAAAAATCTAGGGTTACCACACTTTATGAGCCATGTCTAATTTCTATGTGACACATCTGGTATAATAGATATGATATACAAGCAGGAAAATATTGGAAGTAATAAGTGTTTCTCAGTGTTAAAATAAACACCTCAGCACTTCAGATTTTTGCTCAGCAGTTTTTCTTCAGTGGGAGAGGAAGCAGGCAAGGAAGGGTACTTATCTACTTATCTACTGTTACACTCCACCACTTTTGAATTATCACTCACTCACCAAGATTTTTGGTTTCAAATCCAAGTCGAAAGCATTCCATTTCACTTGGTTCATGTTCATAATATTTCACTGCTTAACTTGGCAAAACATCAAAATAGAACATTTTCACCCTTCTGAACCTCTTCTGTTGGCACACCAGTTTATTAAGCTAATGCCTCATAGCAAATTACCATTTTCCCCTAAACCAATATAATTCTGTTGTCATGAACACCCTATATTACAGCTTCAGCCGACTGGAGAATATTCATCACCTTCACAGGTAAAGGGTTACAGTTTCTGTCCAGTTGTTCCCCAATCACCAGTGAAATATAATTTCTTAATGACTAAATATTATCTGTTCTGATGACTACTGAATGCTGAAACCTCCAAATAGTAGATCAGACAAAAAAAACAGGTTACCGGGTAGAATCCTGATGTTCCAATTATCTGTAATCTCAAAAATGCCTACCATGTTTTCTATGTTCATACCATGTTGAAATAAAAAGGAGAATAGTCGGGAATTGTCGGATACCTTCTGCAGCGATGACCAGCAGACATTGTCCTGCATTGAATTACGTTAGAGCCAACATGTAAGAGGACCTGCTTACTGATTGACCTGGACTTCATAGAAAAGAAATCTTCAACTTTACTCCAAATTTACTTCTTCCTTTTTCCTTCCACCCTCCTCTCACAAATCTGACTGTCTTGTATCTAAAGTCTTCAGAGCAAATGTTTCTCTGTTCCCTTTACTAGCTGGTTTCCACAGAATTCTGTGATGAATTTTCTGGTGAGTCTTGAAGAATAGTATCAACTAGCACTAAGTATACAATGTGTTACACCTATTCTTGCAGATGCCCCAGAAAGACATTTAGTATGCAGAAATGGGAATAGACAAGAAAACAGTAGGAAAAAAAATTTCCAATTTCTGCAACCCATAGCTGAAAAAACACTCAATTTTAAGAGTTCGCTCTTTCCTTTTTTGAACTATTTATGTTGTTAGCTAATAAGAAGGTGGAATTGGACTGAGTTTCACACTTGATACTACTGTTTAGTCATAATGTGAAAAGTCAGATGTTTGAATCCATTCTCTAGTGTAAAAAATGTCTTAACTGGTTTTAGTAAGAACAAGTAGATGAAAAACAAGAGAAGGTAGAGAAGGCAGCATGGAAACTCCTGATGGCACACATCAGAAATACATGCAATTTAAACATTTCAGCTCAGCTTACACTTACAGAAAAAGGGAAGGGGAGATTTAGAATATTACTCATTCTTTTCAAAGTATTTAATCATTACAACTCACTTGTTCCAATCCATGTTGGGGTAATGGGTTTAAATTGAAAGCAGGGAGGTTTAGATTAGACATCAGGAAGAAGCTCTTCCTGGAGGGGGTGGTGAAGCACTAGAGCAGGTTGCCCAGAGAAGCTGTGGATGCCCCATCCCTGGAAGTGTTCAAGGCCAGGCTGGATGAGGCTTTGAGCAACCTGGTCTAGTGGAAGGTGTCCCTGCCCATGGCAGGGGGGTTGGAACTGGATGGTCTTTAAGGTCCCTTCCAACCCAAACCATTCTGTGATCCTATGATTCTATGTTCAGAACTGCAGGATTTAAAGAAGACCAATGAAGAGTTTTAAGACAATGAAGTGTAGGAAAAGCTAAATTCAATACTGTTTACCAAAACAAAGGTTTTCTCCAGCATATGGCTGGGCAAGATCTGAATTCTTAACTGAAATAAGATTGATTTCTCCCATTTTTTTTTTTAGCTTACCAGTCAGCAACTACCAGAATTATTTTAATGTGAAATTACATTTAAAAAATAAGAAAGACACAAGTTCTGCAATTTCTGGCTTTAATAATTGGTACTATTGAATTAAATTGTATTAGCTGTAAGCTATACCTTATCCATCTCAAACATGAAACTGAACCAAAAGAAAAGGAAATAAAAATTACTCATAACAGCAAAACACTGGAAATGTGTGAGGAAACTACTGCAAACAGAAATAAACATAATATAAGAAGAAATCCTCTTTCTATTGTCCTCAAAAGATAAGCATGAATTTGCAATCCTTGTCTATAATGGAGATAAGAAATAGGATAAATTTGCCTAGAAGATGTTTTGTATACCTGAATTTATAACTGTGTAGATAAATTATTAGATCAAATTAAGGCCATTTAATAATACCGTATATTGCTGTGAAGGCCACATTTGGCTGTTAAGCAAAATAATTCCTCATATTCCTTTGCCAGAAGAGTTGAAAAAGCTCCTCAGGAACATGGCACAGTGAAACACCTATAACGATATATTCTATAATCAGTTTCCAGCTCTGTGGCTACAGCACACAGGTCTGTGGGAATCTCGATTCATCAAACAAATTTCAGTTCCTAGGGACAAGATTAGCATAGCAAGTTAAATCCACTGCAAAGGTGATACTCTGTGACTGAAGGTAGTTTTCTAGACTGAATGTTTCTATACAGCAGGCATTTCAACAGGCTACATCAAGAATCTTTAATTGCCATTACTTCCTAAAAGCAAGAAGCTTCTTGGGATAAGGATTCTTTCCTCCTTGATCCTTTATAGCATGCTGGTACCGTAGCGCAGAAGGGCATTTTCTGCCAGCACGTTGTCAGTATTCTGATGGAGAAAGCGTGCCCCAGAAGAAGAAACGCGCACTCAGTTCCAAAGAAAACCACGTAAATGTAGCAACAGAATGGTGGCAGAATGCTGATGCTAAGATAGAAACAAAATGACAGGCAAATAAGCTGAATTCACAGTGATCTACTTACTTTCCAACACCTTCCCATTAAAAATTCTGTGGTGTCTGGCTACCACAAGAAATATCCAAGTCACTCACAGCTGCTTCTCAAAAACCTTGGCAGAAGGTGATTATTTAATTTTCCTTTTTTCAAATGGACGGATAAATTGTGATGGAAAATATTAAACATTCCATAAGCATCGAACCTTGCTAACCTGACATGGTCTACTAACTTAAAATTATTCTCTATCACGTGAATTCTACATGACATCAACTACCACACAAGACTCTAAATGTGCATCAAAGCAGGTGGCCACCAGAAATTTCTTTTCTCACTCACATCAGGTACCATACTCCATATAAAGTATACAGGCCATCTTTTATTACTGCAGCCTTCCAGTACCTGAAGGGGGCTACAAGGAAGCTGGGAGGGGACTTTTTACAAGGGCCTGTAGTGACAGGACAAGGGGTAATGGGTTTAAATTGAAAGTGGATAGGTTTAGGTTAGACATCAGGAAGAAGTTCTTCACAGAGCAGGTGGTGAGGCACTGGAACAGGTTGCCCAGAGAAGCTGTGGATGCCCCATCCCTGGAAGTGTTCAAGGCCAGGCTGGATGAGGCTTTGAGCAACCTGGTCTAGTGCAAGGTGTCCCTGCCCATGGCAGTGGGGTTGGAACTGGATGGTCTTTAAGGTCCCTTCCAACCCAAACGATTCCATGATTCTATGAATATATCAAGACTTGAGTGAGAACTCTTTAATTTCCAGTCTTGAAACTCAAAAGCTGTAAAATAATATTATTTCCTTTTTTCTGCATCTGTTGACAGTATTTTCTTGTTTCAGTGAAGCCTAACAGATGGGTTATTGAGATGATGTAAGCATTCTTCTGTACTAACACAGAAGTGTATCATCTTGACAAAACTTCTGTTTCAGAGGCCAGTAGAACAAGCAGAGCTTATTAGAGGAAAAAGTTTAAAAAAACTGCAAGAAAACAGATAGAAGATTTTGTCTTTCTCCTAGGGTTGGAATGAGCATGCATATTCAACAAGGAAAGAAAATTTTTTGGTACAAGATCAGTACTTCATCAGGGAGTTATATCCAACGCCAGTAATAAACAGTTCTAAAATGGTTTGTAAGCCTGTTCGATACCCCTGACACCTGTATTAACCAACTATTTGTTCTGAAGGTTTACTCTAGTAAAAGTGGTTTGTTTTACTGTCCTGGTTTACTCTAGTCAAAAGTGAAATATTATTTTTAGCCACTAAAGCATTATCTGCATGCGTTCATAAATCTCAGTTTTACTGCAACAGTCACATTGTGCAATAGCCATCCCTAAAAGGAAGCAGGCCCTGTAGCAACTAGTTTGCAAGACCAAATTAGTTTCTCCTTTAGACATACTGACAAAAATCAAATCTTATGTTTAAACTGATTATATGGATGAAATATTTCAGCTGAAAGATGACGAAGCAGTATAAAAATATGTTGTGCTCTTTCACTAAGCCCACAACCCATCTAAGTCTACCAATAAGTTTTAGGGGCTTAGAAACAGGTGAATGAAATTTCCTTTTGAAAATTTTAACTGCCTATCCAAATATTCGAATACAGATAGTAAGTTAATGGATGAAAAGCATTATAGACAGGTGGAATTAATTCTGAAGCTTTTCTACTGTGATGTAACATGCAATTTAATCAATTACACAACATGCAAAAAGTACAGTGTAATAAGTAAGCTGCATTTTTAAAAGCATGAAATATAAGCAATCTGTGGGATTCTTGATTAGATATTCAAAAGATTAAGAGGATGACTAGGAAGAAACAAGCAAAGCAGGACATCATAATTTGCAGATTCAGTTAGGATTGTAAGCAGAATTATTATTTAGCCTCAACAAAATAAAGTGCCCTGCTTTCCTCATCATTCCTAATTTTCAAACTAAAAAAATTAGAAATGGAACCACCACATGCTTAAGTGGTTCCATTTCTTTATGACTTAAGAAGAAATCAAGCCCAATCACTATGTCAATTATCTTTCAGCAGACAATTTGCCATTTGAACACGGGAGTATTAGGCTTTTGATCAGTAATTGGTTTGCTAAGCACTCTAACAACGTGTAGATTTTTCCCAAATTAATACTGCAATCTTCTTACATCCCACTTATTTTACCTTAGGCTTAGCATATTTGCTAAAGAAATACTCAGTAAATATAGATAAGAATTGTTTCCCTTGACTGCTGTATTTTTATTTCCTTTTCCCTAAATCTCAGCCTTCATCTCCCTACTATTTTTTGTCCTCTTGTTTTCTCTTCAGTATGTCTTCATCTTCCTCTGTGAATGGACAGACTTTTGATCCATTCTAACACAAATCAAATGAAAAATGTCTATAGGACATCACCGCATTCCACGACTGCTTATTGTAACACGCCATGAAAGCTTTGTGTTTGCAAAGAATCCTTTAAAATACTTTTGGATTCTTTATGCAAGATAATATCATCAGTAAAGATAGTGTCAGTTCAAATTTACAAAAAGCATTTGGAAGTTCATCCACATTTAACAGTTAAGCAACAAGAACAATGCCAGTAAATTCTTTTGAAAGCAACATGAGGTACAGCATTTTATAGTGATCCTGGGAATCACAAAACTGCAGTGGGGGAACCTCACTTTTTTTTTTTTAAAAACACCATTCTACAGGCCGTGACATTTTAGGCTAAATGATATGAGGTGTGATAAATGCAAGCCTTCGTATGAATACAAACAGATTCTTAAAATATTTTAACTAGGAGTATAAGTGAAAATAAATTAGGCCAGTGGGATTTAGGTAAAGAATTCAGATTCTGTGGGATTTTCTTAGTTTATTGCTTAAGTTAGAAATTATACAAGCTTTGAAAGTTTTTGGCTCTGGAAACAATCAGGGAATTATTGGGAAATTAAATCACTATCTTTTGACTGGAAGCATAAGAGCAAACAAGTATCAGTGTATTTATTCGTACCACCACCGGAACAGGTGCTGTTTGAACTTCCCTAAACAGCCATGCCATGTTTCTTAGCTCCTACCCCAGCTGCCATACTGTTGTAAATCCAACCTCTTTTTCTTCTTTTTTTTTTTCTCTAACAAGGACAAACAGATGGAAATATGCAAAATGGAAACTGAAAGCCATGATCTAACTTTGAATTTCTAAGAAATCTGATTACGCCCTCCTCTGTGTAGTCAGAATGAGAAACTGGCATCTAAGGAGATTAATTCAGACTTTGTACAACTGCACTTAGTTGTAGTTCAGCTTTCAGATCTTTGAAGTATTTTTGAACAATGCAGTTAAAGTCAAAACCTAGCATACAGCATGTTTTTCTCTGTGACTGACAACTGTGTTTCTTCCCACCAGTTTCCTAAAATGATCAGAAAAAAAATTACTCTTTAGACGTAATTCCAAGGCTGAGGTAGGCCCTATGCATCACTTACAGCAAGTGTAATGCCCCAGAAGTTGCCGAAGCAATGCACACTGGGCTCCACTTCTCCAGAATGCCCATTTTTGGGGGGGTGGGGCGGGAAAGGGGAGTCCATTTGGAACTTGCATGTGCTGAGTGTCTCCAGCACATCTCCTTCATAAGTCAAGTTTAAGAAACGTGTGCATTGCCCAGCCAAGTGGATTCTTTACTAGTTCCTAAACTGGGGCTTCTTCAGCCACACGTAACATGGGCAACTCATTAATCAAACAGATTATCAAGTCACTTAGCTAACTGCTATTCTGTTCTATTTGAACACAACTTCTTCAATGTATCGTTTTACTAGTTTGATGATTATAACAATTACAATAAAAAGGTATGGAGAAGAAATGAAGATCTGTCACTTGTCCAAGCCCTGAGCTAGTCAACGGGGTTAATTAGGTAGGCGGGGAGGTTGTTTCATCTGACCACATTATCAGCCTATCTAGTTTTGCTATACCTTACCCTCCGCTCTTGAAGTCAATGGGTTATGTCCTACACTGACTAGAGCAGTGGCAATATGGTGGGAGATTTCCCAGTGCGCAAAGAGCTACTTGATGAACATGGTAGCCCTACATGATACACATTCATGCTGACGCTACACAAATGACACATTGTGTCAACATTTCTTTTCACTAAATAAAAGTGAACATTCAAAGGCAGAATTGACAGTCATGAAATTAGCCAATGAAGAGCAATAATACACACATTGTAATTAATATTGTAAATATATAATGATATATTAAATTATTATATATATTGTATTCTATTACCTATATACTTTTTCAAGTTAATCCACTTCCTCAAAAAAGTGTGATGATTTGTAACTTCAGCATTCAATTTTTTCATCTTAATACAAGAAGTCTGTTTTAAAATGTGTACATGTAAACAGCACCATGTAAAACAAAACAGTAAAATGTTACTCAAACCCTTCCATTTCCATTCTTTAGCTCTTGTTGTAACTGTGCAGTCTTACAGGGTTTCCTCTCATATTTAAAGAATGATGAGTGCTCCAAGGCTAGTCGTGTATTCATATGACAATGCGAATTGTTCAGGAACTTCCAGCAGCAGGGCAATACAATATACTGTAAGAGTTCAACGTGGGTTAATTGCTCTGCAAAACGGGTATCTTTTTTTTATGACTCAATTCCCTTTGGGAATGCCAAACCTCCTGCTTGAACTGACAGAAACCGTGCAAGCGGGGGGCCCACTTCATTAACAGGAAGAAAATCTACTAATTTTACATAACAAAAAACAGAGAGAGAAACATAGTTTGCCTTCAGTTCCATGAAAAATCAGACACACAAGGTGCGTGACAGGAAAATAGGGACCTAATTGTTTAGTGCCCTCAAGAACTGTTCACAACAGGTGGAAAGAAAGGCACGGAAAATTGACGCAAAGGAGATGACAAATCCTAATACAGAAATCTTTCAGCAAGCATGTAATGAAAAATGGTATTATAGAGAAGAATCTGGGAATGGCACAGAACCAAATCAGTGCCAAAAACTTCCGAATTCCTCCCCTTCTACAGACAAGGAAGGGAACAGACTCTTGGCTGCATTACAAAAATTCCTGCATGATCTTTTGTTATCAGGCTGAAGGACAGCTTTCTCTAATACTGAATGATGAAAAACACTACCAATAAGTGAATGGATGAATAAAATACAAAATACAATTAACAATAAATTAGCAAAAATTACTGTTGAAATTAATTTGATTTTATGTAAGGAAAACGAATGTATTCTGTTATTTGAGCTAATATTTATCACTAGAGGAAGGAACAAAATATTGAATATAAAATAACACTTGAAGAAAATTAGCACAGGAGCAGTTATTCCAACACACTAACTTCATTCTTTTGAGAATAAAAAGCCTTTCAAGCCTATAAATAAAAATGGAAGTTTAAAAGTTAGTAATCCCAATGATGTGAAGAACAAAGGAAGATGTTACCATACCAAGGCTGAGTTAAATGGGAGGGATATAGACTAAAAGCATAAAATTCCTTAAAGTCCAGATCTATCACCACTAGTGCCTAACTATAGCTGTAAGGTTAGACAATCATCAAGCAAAGCATTCCTATCTCACACCACAGTTCAACAAACAAACAAAACCAAGGGATCTAAGCTTTAAAAGCAGTACAAACTATTGTGAGAGCTCTCTACACAAAAAAGTACTTGTTAGCCAAACTAAGAAGATATTTTTGGTTATGTATCTGTAGAAAAGATTATTTATAAAATGCATACGCCATTTAAATGCAACTGACCAAATTATTGGCACACATTTTTAAAATATCCAGTGGCAGTGCCTGTTTCCTGAGAGAAAGGCATCCTTCCTGCCCACCACGGTATTTTCCAGGTCTCCAACACACATTCTTGCGGGAGAAGGTTGTAGGAAGTTAATTTTTAGAAACTGTTAAGTTGGTGATAAAACATTTCTTTATGGAAGACTACTAACGCACTATGCCAGCCTCACCATGCTAAAAGACAGAGATTACTCTTTGAAGACTTTGTTCTCCAACAACCACTACACCTTCAAGAGAGGAAACTGCGAGGTCAGCAACACAGCTTGCAGTTGGTTTTGACTATCCCTGCAACATGGCTTTGTCCATCCACCTGAGCCTAGATTATGAGACATGGCTAGCTAAAATAATATTAAACAATTTTCATCACTTTTAAGAAAACAGTCGACCAAGTTGAGCCAATAGTTACAAGAAGCATAATTCTGGCTTGTAGTTACAGTCCTAGGGGAATTCTGGAGCAAGTATCTGAGTGGAGGTTTTAAACAGGTATGCCTGATGATGGAATGAAAACACTGTGACTGTACGGCATATTTGGCAAAGACTATGTTAATGCCAGGTTTCTGTCTTCAAAACACATTTCAACCCACCCCCCACAACTTATCTGATTGTAATTTGGTTTTGAAAGAACATGTTTCAAACAGAAAATAAGGGAGATCTCCGAGGTGCATGGAGTGACAGAACACCATGTCACTGTGTTTACACAGAGCAAAACATCACAAGGATTTGAAATAAAATTAATAAATCTCTAAGTACAAAATACAGTTTGTCAGTCTCAACTTGTTTGCTTATGCCTCTGAAGTGCCATTCGAACTGCCTTCAACTAACTTTTCACTAACTCATACCTGCATTGGAAGCATGCATATTTGAATGCAACTAAATAAAGAATTTTAAAATAAAATGAGTCTTAATTCTCACTTTCCAAAATTAGAGCTGTAGTAAAATTTTTAAAAAAATCAACAGTAAGAATATAGAAAAGCATAAAGAAAAACTAAAAGGGCACCAATGATGTAAAGGGTTTTCTTTTTCAAAACTGTTTAGAAAGTGTTCATTCTAAGATAACAATTTATTTAAATATCCTATTCAGCAATTATGAAAGCAACTTCATCCCTCACTGTATTTCCACAAAAATTCACTGATTTTGTGTCAAACTATTCCTAACAATGGCACTTTGTGCTTCTTAAATATTGGGGAAAAGGGATCCACAATGGCATTTCATACAGAATATATCACATGCTGGCTTAATCATGTATGAATCACATCTTCTTCCAACTTAAACATTTAAAGAAGATATAAAATGCCAGTAAGGAATAAAACTGAAAAGTATTATCTAGTTAATTTATTTTTAATTAAATGCTTGTAAAAACGTTCTGGCCAATTATGAGTGAGGTAGAAATATTTCTTTATCAATCTCAAGTCCTATGAGTCTAACATGCATGTCTCTGCAATATAACACTTGTATCACTATACCAGATGCATCCTCAAAAATACTGGCTTCATCTTAAATCATTCAGCCTAAGAAAAGGAGACAGAGCAAATGGAACTGCTTCTGGTAAGGTTAACCTGTTCAGCTGACATTAGGATAAACGTCTTTGAAGACGAGGTTTCTGAAATGAAACTTATAGAAACAATTTCCTTTTAGAGAAAAAACAAGGGAGCTTCTAATCTTTGGTAATTCTAAATTTTAGTTTAAGAAATAAAAGTGGAAATGCTTTTAAAAATGGTCTCAAATGATTCAAATAAAGTTTTTAACATGGAATCATAAAAGCAATATTGATCATTTATATGACATTGAAACAAATCTTTATTTTACAATTAGACAAATGCCATGTAGTTTTACATACCTACAGGTGAATTCACACTTTGCTTGTTACCTTAGGCCACATAAATGTATGCCAGTGATAATACAGTGTGCATGTTAATATGCAAACCACCAAGACCTACCATCTGGAGAGCTAATGAACAATCAAGGGATCCCAAATTAAACTACAGAATTTTCTCTTAGAATCTTTAGGACAACACTGTCAAGTTCAATCTATTCACTTAGCCTCCAGAATCAATTTTTCAAACTTTATGACAGGTCTAATAGTTTCCACCTGTTTCTCTTGCTTGACTTTTGACTGGCACGTTACCAGCCAGGGTGGAAATGCAGACAAAGACCCCTATTAGGCTCCGGCTGTTTCTCTACTGTGAGGTCGCTCAGCCATTAAATTAGTTCCAGCCCACTTTCTCCTTCCATGTCTTCATTTTTGGGGGATATGAAGGTTTGGCAAGTGGAAAGGAAGAAAGACCAAAGTTTGACATTCACTTGGTGGGAAAGGTATAAGAAAATGTGAAGTCATAAAAGTTAAATGTTAAATTTATTTATAAACTTACTAACTAAATTTACTATTAATCACACTAATTAAGTTCTTGAGGTTTCTGTATCATATTTTCAATCATCACAAACTCGGTAATATCTGAGAGACCTAATACAGTCTATCACGTAAGATGTGCTTACTGCAATATATGATTACAGAAACATGGTACTGCCATTTTTTTCTGGGAATCGCAAATGCTTAATAGGTACGTATTTTTTGTTCAAGCAAAGAAACTCCCTTTTCCTGAGATGTGTTTTCCTGTCATTCAGAACCAGCAATTAGAAAAAAAAGTGACATATACATATCCTAACAAATTCATATTGGTTCACTTGGAAGTACTTTAAAAACCTGTCAACTTTTTTCTTCAATAAAAATTACCTATTAGGTATTTGTATCAATTTCTAGTGATTTATAAAAATTTAATCATCTGTGAAGTCTCAAGGAACTTTGTTGAATTGCAAATCCCATGGACTACATGATGGTATGACCCATGGCAAGTATTTACAGTAACATCAACCATAATATTTTAAACAAAGATTTTTAACTTATTAAAAAAAAGGTATTTCTGTAAAATAAATTTAATTATTCAAATTGTAATGTGACTAGGGCCATCTTTCCAGTATAAGCTACTTAGAGCCAGGACTTCTACTTTACATCTTACCTGAAAACTGACTAATCGAGCTGCATCATGACGAGACAAATTTTGAAGAACTACATCTGTAAATACCTTATTACATTTTGGCTACTTAATGTAAAAAAGCAACCTGAGTGCTGACCACTCTGCTGGTACAGCACTTCAGAGACAAAAGAGTCAAAGTTCCACAGTCACTGAAAACCAAGACCACTTCTCGTAGCTCCCTTGCCTTTCTTGATAATATAAATCATATATAAATTGGCCAGACATGATTCTACTTAGCTTGTGATATCTAAATAAGTTTGCAAAACTCTGAATTATATACTTCATCTTACTGAGACACATGAATAATGTTACTGACAACTGACAACCACCACCAAAACCAACTGTCAGAGAAGAAAGGTCTTGACATAATAAATTATCACTTTGTCGGTTTCTTCACAGTACTTCTGCTTTCAATCCAATGGGCTGAACATGTTGTGGATACTAAAAATTAAGCAGCAAATGCTACAAATGCCTCTATAAAATAACTCTTTTCTTTGTGCCTCTTATCAAACCAGCATGTCTGTGTATGTCCAAAGGCCATTGCAAAATCAGTTGCAGGATGATAATGTAGATCTGGGGAAAGGGGAGTGGCAAAATTAGATAGCAACATTTTTTTCAATGTATGTGCACATGAGTCCATATGCACACACAGAGAAGAGTTTGGAATAAAGAGATTTGTCTCTGCTTCCAACTGTCTCTAAATTGCAGTATTTTAGCACAAATTATAATTTTTAAATTCTATCACACTATCAAACTATAAATTGACTTACTTTAATACTGTTCACAGATTTTGTGTGCATATGTTCTAAAACAAATTACCTTTATTACTTGTGAGAGTGCATATTCTGTAACTTCCACTGTTCTCACAATTTAGGCTCTCTAGCTGAGAACTAAAGTTATTATTGCTGGTTAACTAATGAGTTACAATAACATTCAAGGTGACTTAACTGATGATGTTGATAAAAAAACCAAGTCCAAAACAAAATACCTGAGGTTATTTTCAACAGTAAAATTCATCTGCAAATTCTGCAGATAAATTAACACGGATAATCAAAAGTAGCTGTCAAGAAAAGTTACAGCTGCAGGCAGAAACACACATAGAAAAATCTGTCCTGAAGAGCAACAACTTCCCAAACACTTTTTTTTCCATCAGACTGTTTCATGAAACGTAACAGTACAGTCTTTGTACATAAACTCCAACCTAAGATTTAGTAACTGTGATTTTCATATCGCTTAATCCCATTCAAAACTCTAATGAATTACCTTCTCAAAGGTATCCCACAACTCATTCACAAGGGTCATCTATGTGATGATGAAAGAATGTCTAGCATAACCCTAATCAATGCTCAAAAAAACCCCACCAAACCACTGAAGAGCATTTTAGTGAAATATTCGGTAAAAGGAATGAGAGAAAACAATAATGTTAAAATTAAGGCCACAATGTATTTAGCATCACTTTTGTCAAATAACTAGTGTAGAAAATAACTTGTACTAGAAAATTCATGTAACTTCCTAAATAATACTTTAAATTTTCCTATGGTAATATTCATGCTTTGCAAGAGAAATAATGACTAAACGCCACTGCCAAGTAAAAAGTTGTCACACTCAGATGTCCCAATTTTATGACTTAGTATTTTATACATTATAAATTAATACTCTGTGAACACAAAGACCTCTACTTTGTGTCTTGTCTAGAAGATGATATGGGGGGATGGTGGGGTGGTGTTCCACTTTTGTTTGTGTTTTACTATAATTGTGAATTCCAGTTCAGAAAGCTTATTGCATATAGTCTAGATCACTATCTTACCCATCTAGAAGATTCATTGTTGTTGTGGTAACTGCAGCAAAAAGAAGAATCTTTCCAAGCTTCTTTGTTTGAAGATTCTGTTGATATGTCTTCAGGCTGAAATGTTCTGATGAGAAGCTTTCCATCTCAGTGATGACTGGCATGAGAGATGGAGTTATCTCCATTTTTGACTCACAGGATGAAATAAATTTAAGAGACACCTTGCTGGATGCTCTTAATCCTTCAGCATCTACATTTCCCTCAAGCCATTTCAAAAAAGCAAGATGGATTTCCTGCGGGCAAGGAAAATAAAATAAGGCATAAAAATATGGACCACCACATGTAAAGACATAAACACATTCTTCCAAGAACATTTTTATTTAAGCAATCATATTTTAATTCAAAATAGGAAAATTAACTCAATTTTCTCTTCAAAGATCAGCCTCTGCTGCTTGTCCTAGTCCAGCCTGGCTTGACTACACGGTACTCTCTGACCAGACTTGAGACCATGCTCCTTTTCAGATGAATTAGGCTTAATCTAACTTTCCCTAAAACAGGGTTTGTAGTAGCCCTCCTAGATACTGAAGCATGGAATGCACACATTTGCCTGTGTTATGCAGGTTTTTCAACATGCTAAATTTCTTTGCTGGAAGTCTATTAGTCCACCACTAAGGCTTGATTTGAAGGGTAAAACAGCAGCTAAGAAAATAATTTACTGGTATCTCAGAGGAATGGCTGCTACCTTCAGCTAACGGAAGGTTTGCTACTGTTACCTTAAACATAGACAAAAGCGGCTGCTAATTAGCTAGCTAAAAGAGAAGCATTTAACTCAAAAATGCTCACACCTAAGAAAATTCTACTACCACTGTATGTAGTTGTATGTATGCACTGTTGTCCTTGTCCCAGCCAATGATACAACTAGCACACATTTCTGTGCACAACATTTTAAATGCAAAATATACATCCATATATAATTTTATATATCTGCACATCACAACTAGGATTTTTCCCCTCTCTTGTTTTAGGTTATTTAGAAACACTTTTTTTTTTTTTAATGTGAAATGAAGAGATGAATTACTGTGATTATTACCTGTCTGGTGACACCCTGAAACAACTGTTATGCATTCACAGAACTCTTTCTGGAGATATCTAATTCTATTTTGAGAGATTTGATATGAAACATTTACCATGTCTTTAGAAACAGGAAGTTAACAGCCCACGAATACAGATGCTGGGACTTCTTTTTTCTAAGAGTGTAGCTTAGATTTTGAAGAGTTCTCCTTCTAGAGAAAATTGGCCTTTTATGATACACCATACTGCAAAAATTGTGTATTCTATTATACTGAAAATAACGCACCAGTGATTATTGCCCTCAAATTGATAATAGAAAACCATTTGATTTTTAAATAAAACACTTCTAAACAAATATGTGTCTCTTCTTCCCAATACTGTAATTATCTGGGAATCAGAATATGAGCGTTGTCTCCCCGAGTACTAAAGACAGGACTAAGCTCTTTTGCCCTTGAACAAGATGTCCCTGAGCTCCAGCCCAACTCTTTAAAACCCACAAACTGCATTTAAGACCAAATTTCCTACAGTTATCTATCTAAGGAATTATTCCTATTTTCCAAATCCCATTGTTATATCTTAAGAAGGAATGAGAAGAGTGGTCCTGTTCCTAATGCCTTTCTATAGGTTTTCCTCCTCAGAAACTACACATTCTCAAGTTTCACACGGACACTTCTTGTGTGACGTTCTTTGTATGCTGAATGTCAGCAGACTCACTGGTTTGCAGCCCTACAGTACGGGTAGCAGAGCATAACATGACGAAAGGAACAGTCTCTTTCCAAATGCAGCCAGGCACTAGCTTCTAAGCCCCAGGACAATCCAAGAGTGACTCAGTAGCTGAATTTTAGTCACAGAGAAATTACTTTTCATTTCTTGGTTTTCTAAAGCTCCACCTGAACTCTTTCCATCTAACTTCTTGGATAAAATATGCTTCATTTTTTTTTGTTTTGCATATGCATCATAAATGATGATGTGGCATTGAAGGTTTTATGATCATGTCTTTGACTTGATCTGCATGAAGCACTTGTATCTTCACTTAGTGTAAAATCATAGCTTTGACAGATTGCTGCCGAATTCTTTACACACTATCCTACTTGTTTTACACACACAGAGTAACTTACTAAGCTGTAACTGATACTTAGAAAAATTACAGCTTTCATTCTTGTGAGGGAGTATATGGAAACTGTGCTTAATCAGAAAGTGCATTTTCTTACTGCTTTCCAAACAGAAATTCACTTAGTATAACTGAGCGTGCAAGTCCTAGACACAAAAGCATGATTTTAACTCACATAAGGACAAGTTTACAGATTTACAGAAACGAACGTTAAGTTAAAAATTCAAAGTGCTTCATGTATTATTACATTCTAAACAAACAATGAAAGTGCTCAATACTATGTGTCAAAGTCTGGTGTACTTTTGCCCCAGCATACTTTCTGAAAAGACTTTCTGAAATGGCATATATGTGTGTGTGATATTAGATTATTACAAGTATGCCACACAATTCCTACCATGTATCCTCTTGAGTATAGTCCTTCACGTGATTTTATTTCTCATAGTTTTTAGGTTTACTTCTTGATTTAATTTTCTGCTTTCTAACACATAATGAACCATTTAAGAATTGTTACATGTGTATAATTATGAAGCTAATTTTTCCCATAACGTACACTTGTTTATTGAGCTGATCAGAAATATAAACATGAGCAATACATAATGAAGAACAGCATTTGATTTTTTAAAAATTCCTAAAAAATATGGTTTTACATTTTTAACAAGGCAAAGTTTCAAGTGTTGTCCAAGTACATGCTAGAAAAATTACTTTTCACTGGAAGAACCTCCCTCACACGAAGTTACAGAAACACGGATGCTGAACCAATGCATTTCAGTCCCCACAATTATACTGGCAGACAGAGAAGTACATTTTTCTATAATAAAATAAACAGATACAAGGAGTCAGGGTTAACCTCTGCTTCAACTCCGTTTGAAAGGAATATAATCACATCAGAATTTGTCCTGTTGCTAAATTCAGGATTCAGCTTTGAAATCAAACCTCTGCCAGCCTCGTCCGCTGTTCTGCAGCAACCTCTGCTGGCCATTTAAACGAAGAGTGTCGGGTCAGGGGCTGCCTGGTCTTCCATACCCCTGGGACCACATCTGGTGTGTCAAACGAGGGACCCAACACAAGCTAAGGGATACCCAAACTCCTGGCCACCGCTTACCCCGACCATTATCAACACACATGCAGGTATGAGCTTTAAATGAGTCTGCAATCAAAAAAGCTGTAGCTGTTACATACTCAGGCACCACCACCACCATCTGCAGTTACTTACAGAGACAATCACACTAAAATCCATGCAACGCATGTTACCAGTAACGTACTTGGTAAATATAACTATACTTGTTTTAGGGTGGCATAAATACATTCTGAAATCGTTATTCATCATTACTGCACCAGTTTTGGATAGGAGAACTGAAGTCAAGTCAAATTTGATTTCCTATAAAACTGTCCATTTTGCAAATCACATTTTATACGTACCTTCTCCAAAGTGTTGCCTTCTTTCTTCAAAGAAGTATGAAATTTGACATGTCAACCAAGCCACTTGGTGATGAGAGTTAATCAGCTTTTCACAGCTAAAATAATCAACTTCCAATTTAATATTTATATCAAGAATTTTTTCTACCCATATTTTAAATGGTAAAAGCACAATATATTCTCGATGCATTCTAAAAAAACAATCACCAAAAGCAGAAAAGCACTATACCAACAGGAACTACCCACCACTTCTTACTAAGAAATTCTCACTCAGCACTCCAAAGCACAACTTAAATCCTCCCAGGCAGAAGCACGGAGAGAAGAAATTTCGAAGCAGTGACAGCCTCGCTGATCTGGTACCCAGGGATAAACAGATCAACAAGCAGAATTTTGATTGTCAGACCGAAAGTATCACTAAATGAAAAGCTGTTGTGAGTGGGTAGGGAGATACGGTGGATGCTAATTCACAAAATTCACTGATACAGAGAGTTAAGCTACTGCGTACTACATACCCTCCTCCCCTCCACTGATCAGCACAAATGCTTATTAGGGGTGGGTCACTGTATCAAGGATTGGAGGTCTGACATTGCAAGGTGTTGAACAAAAGCTTAAATGATAATGTGAACACAAAGAAGGAAAAATAAAAGCTGTACTTTGTTTACTATTTAACATCTGTTTTCTATGATTTTTAAGCATTTGGTCAGGTGTGTGAAGAAACTGCTACATAAGTTTTCTTTTGTTGTTCGAAATTATTTTTTTTTCCATAACGCTTACTTTATGGTTGAGATTGAAAAAAAAAAAAAAAGAGAAAAGAGGGAGACACAGCAGACAAAAACCAGCTGCATATGCACCCTTCTCTGTTGTGGCGTAAAATAACAGAAAATTACAGGTCCTAATGGAGAAGATTTTATTTGCACCTGGGCTCTATCAACCAATGAGACTTAAGCACAAAGCACATAAACTTTCAGTTATAATAGTTCAAAATAATCCCAAATCCAGGACTTTACTTTTACATTCCATTTATATAGAGAATTTTGAAGTATTTTCTTATTTTTATATGTATGTTCATATCCACACACAGATTTATGTATCTCTCTCACTGGACGTATCTGGGAACTGCTCTTTTCTACCAAACCCTCTGATGATAGATCTTAAACTCTGTATCAATGGAATTCTTTGTTAAGACAAAATTCAGTCACAGACTAAATTCATTTGGTTTCTATTAAAAACATGGAGGCGAAACTAAATGAAAGCTAAAAATATAATGCCATAAACCAAACAAACATTATACATCAGTCTGCTCTCTCCTTCCTTGGGAGGAAAAATGAGACAGTTTTCACTACTGATGCTCTAACTGATGACTCAATACTGTAACTATTTTAGCTGTTGCTTGTTGAGTAAGTGAGACCACATATTCACTTTCTGGGTACATAGTCTGAACACAGTTTAACAATTTTTCTCCCTTCTTTGCATAAAAAGTAATAATTTCCAAGGAACTACCCTTATTTTTGCCTCACTATACTTCTTTGAAGTTTACAGTTGATGTATTGATTCACATATCAGTTGATGCACTGATGAAAACACATCTGCATATATGTTTATAAACTGCAAATAAGTGAAGATTACGCAGGCATAAGCTATCAGTCTTTTAGAGAACATGAATAGCCCATTTGGAGCATAACCACATTTATAGACACTACCCTTCAATATGGCTAACCTGTTTGGGTTTTTTTTATCCCCCTGAATTGGCTGTTTTCAAATGAGTATTATTTGGTTCAGATACGATGTTAAATGTATAGAATTCATATAAATTCTGTAATATCACTGATGAAAAAGAACACATTTTAATAAAGAGTACACAGCATTTGGAATCTTATATTAAACTCATACTGCAAAAATACAAACATGCATATACATAAAAAAATATATATATCCTGTTTGTATTACACAGCCCTCAACAGCCCTACAAGTTTAAAGGTGTTAAATTAGCCACTGGAGAGCTTCCATAGCATCTCTTGAATCCAATAGAAACAAACTGAAGTCCAACGTGGTAGTAAGCAGTAGGCTGGCGCCAGCAAAGAACACACCTACAGTGGCAATTCCAGCCCCGAATGCTAGAGACTTAGGAGGCCAGCAGCAGGAGAAGTCAGCTATTAGCACAAGAGGGCAAGGTTTTGGCAGACATTTCTGACTAATGAGGCACACAAAATGCTTTTCTGATCCTGCCTGTGTTTTTACTTCCTGTAATAATGCCATACTTTGAGATCTGAAGCAGATGACAGTTTCGTAACACAACCACAACCCCATTTTAAAACTATATTCATACTTGGTCAATATAGAAAAATGCTATAAATAAATAAATATTAAATGGCACCAAAACACCTTAGGGTAAATATAAAGAAGATGCAGAAAAAGAGTTAAGTTGTATACTACTCTTACTGCTTTCAAACCCTAGCATGTGTAGGTTACGTTTTACTGAGTCTTTGTAAAACAGTTTATAAATACTAAGCTTAGTATCATAACCATTCATTAAAAAGTACTATTTTCTTTTACAAGGGGGTGGGAAACTACTCAGCACAATGTCTTTTTCTTTAGAAAAAGATTGGAGAAAGAAAAAAAAAAAACCCACAACCCAAACCAAAACAACAAAAACTTGTCAGATCAGCTGAGAAAAGGAGATAAACTCTTGGTAATCACACTCTTGACAGTGGAACTGCAAGAGAATGAAGAATAGGCCTGCTGTAACCTCTTCCACAGAAACACTCACAGACATGGGAGAAAGGTTGCTCTCATCTGCCAAGAAAATCAGTACTGGCAATTGAGATGTAGTGGCCATCTTCTACTAGTTCGGCCAGACTTGGGTAAGGTGTAGGTGGTGGATGTATTATTTGTGTTCATGTGTCAAAGCCAGTGCCTCTAACCAGACAATCCGATTAAGAGATTCTTAGATAGTCATAATCATTACTTCAATACTGTTCAGATGTCATGAATATGTACTAACATTACTGAACGACATATCAACACCTGGAGTGCTGAATAATTGCCCTTTTAGACTTAAGTAAGTATAAGCTTGAAGATGGATTTTGCAACAACTGAAATGAAAAGAATAATCAGAACTGTAAAACACAAAGGCTATTTACACCACATTCGAAATCTGATTTGAAATATATAAAGTACTCAAATTATTTCATTTTCAGGAAGCATATACAAAACTTCTCTTAATTGCTTATAATTAATTTTAAAGTTCAATACTTGTTCAAGGGAATAGATAAAAATTGAGCTAGCTAGATAGATTAAAATCAGCCAGTGGGTCCATGGAGGGAAACTATCTTCAAATTATTTATAATATTATCATTTGTTTTGCATATTTTATTAACATGAAGACATATTTTAGCTGCAGTCACTCCTCTGGGCTGTCAGAGGAGAATCTGCATGTGTCTTACTCTACTCAGCATTCAGAGGGCCATTATTTTCATTATTCTATGTTTGAGTTCATAGTATAAAAATCTTAGGAAGGAGAGAAATCCCCAGCTCTCCATTCCCTCCTTTCCCCATCCCCCAAGAACTACATAAAGATTTTATTGTAGTACAGCTGAGGTGCATTCCCATTTCATGTCCTCATGAACTTCTGAGTTACTTGGCTGATATTTGCTATACATTCTCAGGGTACAACATAACTAGGAAATCTGTTTCTGTTTCTTAATAATCTTTTTATATTTCCTAAACCCAGATACTGTGCAAAACATGAGCTGATTGCATAAAATATGAAAGGGCACTTAGAAAGATGGCAGGGCTTGGTAACTTTGTAATTCACAACCAACTGGATTTTTAGGAGTCTCTAGTGGTTTGGGTAGTTACTTTAGCCTGCGATATGCTTTTCTCAAAAGAGGCAGAAAAAAAATAATCATTTCTAAAAGATCGTTCCAGAGACCAAGTTCCTTATTTTTAAAAACACACTGAAGCGTGTTTTTGAAAGTGAGTATTACATTACATAGACAGACAGTTACACAGTGCATCATCTTAGCAGTAGCGAGAGTAGAATCAGCTACATATAGAAGTGGGTCCATTATGCCAACTGAGATGCGGACTACCAAGTCCAAAAAGGGGCAAGAGTTTTTCCAGTGTTGCAAGGTATCCTTACCCTTTTTATTGCAGTTCCATTTCTTTGAACACAAAGCAACTTAGATTTTAACCCATTCCTCCTAGTCTACATGTCTAGCAACTGGTCATAAATCTGTGCCTAAATTTGAATCCAAAATTAAATTTAGCTTTAAAAAGCACTGTATGTAGGCAGAAAATTAATTTATCCAATGTCCATTCTAAAAACAGGCTGCAGGGCCCAGGTCAGAATTCACGCGCTAATGAAAGATATATCAGATGTTACGTGCTGTAGAGGAAAAAATGCTGCCAATAAGGTTAAAAATAAGATAAAAAGAAATCAACTAGCAATGAAAATGAAAAATGGTCTTCATGTCAAGTTTTTTTACATTAGTATCTCTGTTGTTTTTAGCACAGTGTTACGATTAGGTGTTAGGTTGCTAGAAGACACGTTATTCAATCATGCGAACAAATACAGGAAATGAAGCAATAGCATTTTGTTCTTTATTGCTGTACACAAAAGAAAGTATCAAGAAATTCTTAAAAGGATGGAACAATTAAAGAAATTATTGAATGCATACTGCCCTAAGCAGAGCACATTTGTTTTGATTTCTCAATTTTGATAAAGTACTACCATTTACGGTCCATGTCTAGGTGACAGCCTTCCCAGCTGCAGGACAAGGCCCCACTGCACTGTCCTCAACGCAAAGCAGAGCTGAGTGGAGGAGCAAGGACAGCAGAGCGAGGCTGTAAGGTGCATCCTGGCTCTTGCTTTTCTTACTCAGCTGCAACAGAACAGTCTGGAAGCAATCTTACCAGCAGCTGCTCTCATCAACAAACTGTTTATTGTAAGAAAGTGGCTGGGTCAAAGGCTAAACATCATCCAGAACTGAAAGCATATCTTAAAAAAACCCCTGAAGCCGTCCATGCATGTGAAAAAAGCACATTACATATGAAAGAAAACGATATTCCATTCTGAAAGGCCAAAAGTCTACTTAAACAAAAACTCCTTAATTTGATGAAGTAGTACTTTTATAACGTTGCACTAATTTACTGTGGCTTCTGCCGATTTTGAGACCCGTGCAAGGTTTCTAATAAAAATGGAAGTTATTTAACACTCAATCTGTGTTTTACTGTTAAAAAAATAGAGTAGTATTAAAAAATATTCTAAAATATTTCATTAACATTTATTAACACTAAGCTAGCTCCACATTCACACACAACAACTATACTACTCCTCTAATACATCTGAAATGTACCATCAACATACTACACAAGTTGGAAAAACAATTTTAGACTCAATATTGGTTCTACCAAAAAAAATTTTGCAGGTTTTATGATGCAGGTAGCAGAGCAAGATGACATACTAAAGGTATGTGTATTAAAGGCATGTGTATTAAATCCTTCACAAGCACTTGCCAAGTCAATTTCAAACCTTATTTGAAAACTTTTAAATGCAGCAGCCTGTATTCAGATATCCAAACCTCTTCCAGAATTCCCATCTCTGTCAAGAATCACTAAAGGACTGGATTTAACCAGGTTTTAAGGCAAACATACTTTAAAAAATTGTAAACGCATGTTACCATATAACTACGTTCAAGCATGTGAACACACAAAAAGAAAGGAACAAAGAACATATGCATCAAAACTCCCTCATGTTTAGCATAATTTAGTAACATCCATAATAAAGTTTTAGTTTAAACTTAAGTATACAAAAAATTACAGGACAAAATCTCATTTAGTATTTTATAGCTCTTAATCTCAGAAATTAAACAGTATATGACCACCAATGCAAGGTAAACTGGTATCATAACATAGCAGAGTAATTGGGGTATGTTTGCTGCAACAGACTATAAAGCTGACTTTGAGGGTAAAGGATCAAGAAGAACAAGGTCTACCTTTGACATAACATCACTACATAACACTTCACAAAAATGAGCATTGCAATGAAAAGGCTGATAAATCAGAGGACTAGTAGGTGTTGATTTATCCTACCAGAAAAAGGCGTGATAAATTACGGTTTGACCATTTAATTCTTCATGGCACCTACTTTGTAACAAAACCGTTGGGTTGTTTCTTTTTTAAAAAAAAAGTATACAGTAAATTGAGCATATGTGCAACTGTGCTAAAAATAAGTATAGGGAAACCAGGTAGAAGGGAAAAGACATTCCACTTTTGCACTGAATTCTGAACATTATGCATATTAAAGTGTTTTGGGTTGTTTATTATTAAAAAAAAAACCAAAACAAACCCAACAAACAACAAAAAACCAAAGTCACATTTAGAAGAATAAGCTAAGATATAAATCTAACCCTAAATGTTGTGCACATTTATTTTAAATTACTCTCAAAAGTATTCTGTATTCACTAAAAAAAAAAATACAGAAGAATTTTGTTCTCAGCTAATAGGGCAATAAATTAGATGAAATATATTCAGCTGGTAGAACTGGCTCTGTTAAACAGCTATCACATAATAGTATTTTTATTTGGTAGCAAAACTTTTTTTTTAACTGAGGATAAAATTGTTTGTTGAAAAATCTTGGAATTATTAGCAGAATGAGTTAAATAAATAAAACGTATGAAAATATTTTTTCTTAGCACTGATAATACACAGTTCTAGTCTAAGATTTTTCCATCAGGTTTGTTTTGCTTTTCAACAGGTTTATATACTTAAAATGTGAGTGAATTTAGTGTTCATGAATATGAAATAGTAGAGCAGGAGCCAAAGATTCTCCTCTTAGCACTGCAAACATGCATTAAACTTCAACGACGAGATTTCAGCTGTACCTCATTTTTGCCTCTTCTAAGCAAAAATTCCCCAATTCTGTCACACTGTAGGGTTTTTTGAGCTAATGAAAAGGCTGCGAAACATTAGGGTGAAACCACAACACATTTTCACATGTACCACAACTCAGAGATTACAATAGTGTTATGTCCCTCAAGTTGCACTGTTAATGTTCAGCATGTATATTCTATTTTATAATCTTGTCTTAAACATATTCAGGTTGACATAAATAAAAAAAAAATACTAAAAGAAACATCTTAGAAAGGAAGAATTTATTGAAAATTATATGCTATAATGGTAAGAACACACCTGATATGTTATTTATAGTATACCTAGCCTGAAGATAAAAACCAGTATATGATAAAGACTACCAACTTTCACTGTAACTGTACCATCTCCTTGCTAATCAAGGATCCTAAAAAAAAAAAAAAAAAAAATTAGCATGACAGCATGGGATTATTTTTAAAAAGTAAACCAATGCATTTTATTTAGCATAATAAATTTATCAGAAAAGTTAAACTTCATGCTTTGAAAATATGTCATATCCATATACAGCAATGTAAAATTTAAGTATCAAATCTAGAACTCTGAAGGAGGCCTCAATAATATTCATTTTATCATAAATTAACTTCATTTTTCTTACAAAACATGAGGGAAAATACAGTATTCACATGCACATACTACGAGTCTAGGTTGTAAGAGTGCACGACGCAAACTACATTTACGTTATCCTAGCTGCACGTTTTCTAACGCATTACAGTTCTTCTCTCCCTTTTTCATCCCTTTCAGATTTAACACTTGCTTCTGCTGGGATTGAAACCTTGTTCAGAACAAACCAGGAAAATTTTTCTCCACAAAAGGAAAAACAAGACAGGGAAGCAAATCATACAGTACAGCTTCTCGTAGCCGTACGGGTCCTGACACATGCAGCTTCAAGAACTAACTTCAGAGCCAACCTCCTTAGAAAGCTGCCACCTGAAAGCCTTTCTGCAATTGTCAGGGATAAATGGGGAAAACACCCCACATTTAATTTGTCCTTTAAAGGTGGACATACAACCTACTGAATCCTCACAGGGATAAGGTCGACCATTCATCTCAACAGACCATTTAGCTAGTCCAGTGCTGAGTTTGTTTCAGTCGAGTCATATACACCACTAACTTCTACTCCAAAAGAATGCGCTTGGCATGTGGAACTTACAGTATTGCAGACAACGCAGCAGAAGCCAAAGCCCATGACTGAATTTCAGGGGTTTAGGAGTGACTTTAGGAAACAAGGCACTCAAAGGAGCAAACACGAACAGACTCCACACTGAAGCAGTGTATGAGAAGTGCTCAACAGAAGCAAATACAGGCAGTCAGGAGCATTTTTTACAATGGCACATTCTTTATTCTAAAGGACTTCGGAATCCCTTGACACTGAGGATAACCACCTGTTTCTGTGCTTAGGGATATTATGCTCTATTACTGTTAAAAGAGTTAAGGGAAGATCCAGTATGTCAAACAAAATTTTGCAATGTTCACGAATGTAAATGGTAACACTTGGTGTAGAATGCATCCCAAACAGACCTTATGTAATAAAAATCTAACCACAATGCTCGAAACATGCTTCTGCATTGTTTTAAGACTCAGCTGAATAGCACACCTGAAAAAAGAAGGTGGCTTTATTTTTCAGACTTTTCCCATGAAAATTTAGTATTAACTCACATAAGGAAATGTTGGGAGGGGGGGGTGCATGTGTAGGGAGGGAAGTGGTCTGGAGGGGACAACAAAATACAGCCTTACAGAAATACTTGTTGAAAACCATGTAAACAGTAAATGTTTGCCGAATACAGGCACTAATGTAGTCTACTGCAAATGTTAGTGGCTGAAGCACAACTCTCAAACTTCTGACAAGGTACAAAGGCTTTTAAGTAGGGTAACAGTAGAGCTTAAGATAATTTTTCACTCCAGCTGAGCAGCCAGTGAATGAAAGGGGATTCCAGCTCCCAGGGCATATGGCTGTACTGTGTGTCCCCTAGCCCCTGACTGACCGTAGAAAGTGGTAGAACTTTTCAACCCTGTTGCAATACTGAAAAGAAAAAATAGCCAAGGCCTGGGCAAGCGAGTCTTGCAGAAATAAAGACTAAGGCTGCAACATCCTACCCAGACTTCACTCCTGAAGTGAAGAACCTGACCAGAATGAAGCAAAAACTTTGAAAGACCGAAAATCATCTCTACACATATCAACTCTAAAGACGAACTTTTACCTGATTACATATGAACCACCTTTGTTGAAGGCTCTTAATTAATAGTCCCAAACCAGTGGGTTAAGTTCTAATATCAAATTTTCTTGAGGAAGAAAAGTTTCAGGGATTACTTCAATCAGTACTCAAATGCAAAAAAAAAAAGTTTAAAACAGATTTCCAGAATAGTTCCACAGAAACGAATGAACTCAAGTGATTAAGTCTGTGACACGTAGTGATTAACTTATCCTTGGTCAAATAGGGACAATTTGGGTCTCTGTTTCTTGAACACAGTAGGAGACTGAGAGCAATTATTATTTAAATTTTGAGTTTACAGTTTGATATGTACTTCCAGTTCATCAAGATAGTGTTATTACACAAAATCAGAAACATGACAGAGGCTGCAAAAGTAACATTCTACCAGAAAATTATCATATGCTTCTAAGAGGAAGAGACATCCTTGAACAGATGGAGAAATTGTTTGGTATGTAGCAATAAGGACAGCAGTAGTTGCTGGGAGGTTTATTACAGTTCAAAGATGTCTAATTTGCTATTCCTGGACTGCTAATTGGAGGCCATCATTAGACAGAATGGATTGTATAGGAGAGAAAGAAGCTTGAAAATATTTAGAGAAGACTGAAGTCCACTCCTACCTCCAAAAGGAAACAGCTGCTGCAGTGATAACAAAAGCCCATCTTTATCACTGCTAGCTATTCATGTAGCTATTCCCAGATGTTGCCAATGGCTAACAGAAGTGGTAGAAAAGCTTCCTGTAATTGCAAGAGCTGATGAACTTCTCTTTCAAATGACAGAATAACTAACAGTGGAAAGGAGCAGCTCTTGTCAAAAGCCACTGCAGCTCAAACAATATGAGTACAAGGACAAAGCAGCAGCCATATCAATATAATATGCCCCTCTAGCTCTGTACCTACTCTCCAAGAGTGGCCAGCAGCAGATACAAGAGAAGAACACAGCAGCATAAGGTAGCTATTTCCTCTTGTAGCAATCTACATCATAAGGATTTGAGAGCCAAAGAGCAGAGGCCTCACAGCTCCAAATAAAGTGTTCTCCCATGAAAGAAGTAATCTTTTGAACTCTCTTCAAAACATTCCTGATATTTTAAATGAGAATAGTTGATAAAGACAGAGGTATTCTAAAGACAAGAGTGCAACTTCCAGTGTTTTCAGGTATTTCCAACAAAACTTCAGGAATTTAAATAAGCAGCTCAAATATTTAAGGGAATTTGCAGCTCATACTGCTTATGATAACTTTGGGAAAGTGCCCCTCCCTCTATTGGAAGCAAAAAGTAAGAATAAGCATTTGCTTTCAGCTACTGTATTTTCTTTTCCATCAGCTAATATATTGTACTAATCTATCAACATGTAAAACACAATCAAAAACCCAAAAACTAATTATATAAAAGTTAACTCTGCAACTGCTATTCCTGTCAGGTAGCTGTGGTATATGAACTAATCATAATACCAACAATCCCATTTTGGAAAGAAAAAATGTTCAAATAGTTTTGGAGAACAATGTAACTGTTTCTACCCAAGTTATGACCTACTTCATGAGTTGAGAGGTTACAAAGTTACAAAGAACTGATGATCAGTTACTTTGTTGCAAGTGTAACATCAACATCCCAAAAAAAGACACATACTATTCAGTAAAACACACTATAATTTCCTTTCACATTTGGATCTTAGCAAATAAAAATCACCTTAACTTTATTTAGATTCTCTCTCTGAAGCTGTTAAAAATATGTTGTTCAGTTGTGTCCAAAGAATGTTTTGAGACTTGGATGTCTGTATACCCAATTCTAAAGATCTAAGCTATTAAATGATCTAGTGTTCTGTCTTCAAATCTTAGTTGTCACCATGTACAAAAATTGTAGATTTATTATGGCCACTACTGCTCTCAAACTGCAGTAGGGATTCTTATCCATGTTAAAACAAGTAGGGACAGCCTGTACTAGCTTCTTCAACACTGATTCTGCTAAGGTTTAGTTTTAATTATTTTAATTATACATGTATTCAATTTTTACAAATTAGGAAGGATATTTTGAAATGTTTTCTTAAGTAGTCCTTAAATTATTTCTTAAATAAGTTAACAGTACAATTTAGTAAACACTTGAAAAACAATACACACTAGAGAAGGAAAGTGATTCTCAATAACGCAAGCTGTAAAAATCAGATGTCCTATATCTTACATCCTAGTGAAACCACCAGTCCAAAGTAGCACAGATTTTATAGCTAAAATTTTCAGATATGCATTAGGATACCTAACATCTGTAGGGAATGCTAGAAAATGCAGTAATGGAGGTTGTTTTCTATATTGCCAAGCCTTTCTCCTTACCTCCGCCTCTTCAGCTGTTACCCTATTTCCCTCTCTCCTCCTCCCACACAGTGTCTGTCTTCTCTTTCATGTGGTATCAAACTAGATCCACCAGCTCTTCCTCCTGATGTTTCTCTCTCTCAAAAAAGCTCTTACCCTCATCAGGCAAGGAACATGCTCCAATTTACACATTAGATGAACAAGCCAATCTCAACTTTTCTCAGAGCTGGACTTCTTCTCCAGGGCCAGATGTCTCCTCTGGGCCTGTGTCACTTTCAGTATTTCTACTACTATGTAAAGCATTTATTAGGGAAGAGGTAAAGAAGGAAGACTAGACAAATTCTGAAACTGGAGGTTGCCAACAATGCTAATAAAATAACATTATATACAGACTTTTAAAAAAATATACCAGTTAACACACATATACACATACAGACGTAGTGCCATACTTAAGTACAGAACTTCATCACTGTTGTAGAACTGCTAGTGCTTGCACGAAGAAATGCTGCAACAGATAAAGTGGTGAGCAACTGAAATCCTTGAAATTAAATCATGTAATCCTGTGAAGTACAGCTGGGTATAACTATAAGAATATAGGTTGCCCTCATGGACTTAGCCACACAGCACTTTTACAGATGATACCTCTGCTGGCAGAAGAAAAATACATGCAGCATGAAAACAGACAGAACAAGGTTTATTCTGATTTTTTTTTCTTCTGAAAAAAACTTGCTTCAATATTCATGTAAATCCTTTGTAATTAATGTCACCACTACAATTGCCAAGTAACTGAGTACAGTGACTTACTAAACTGGAACATATTCTACTTGTTGTGAAGACCAACTAAATAAAAAAAAAAGCATCCACATAAAAGTTTTAGTAGAAACTATAGCAAACTTTCTGATTTAAGCTAACAGCTGTTCTTTAATCAGCTTTTCACTATAAGAACTGCATAATGTCAGCCAGAGAGTCACATGCCAAATTTCATTCCCACTGCACCTGGAATTTCAGGATTTCCCCAACATGTCAGAAACCCTGAATCATTTCTTAAAATGAACTGTCAAATGATAAATACAACAGAATCTATAAGTCAGCCCCTTTCCTATCAACTGCTGAAACAAGTCATACTTGATAATTCTTTTTGCAGTCGTCTTCTTCTTTGACAACAACCTCTGAGAATACTGGAATGTCTTTTAAAATGATAAATCTAATTAAATGATAAATCTAATTAAACTCCCATCTTAATTTTTCAGAATGAATTCAGCTTGATAAACTTATTTAAGCAGTTTTGTGCTGTGGGTGTTTTTTTTCTGATAACATTATTGTGTAACTAAATTGTCAGGAAAATGTTAAGAGCCAAAGAAATATATTCAGAAGACCTCAATGTGGTAAATGCACTATTTCAAAAACAGCTGAAGTTTGAAGTTTGCGCCTTTTTTGAAGGGCAATATGAGAGACACTTCTATTTCCTCTTGTTTATATATTTTTATTCAACCTTTCCCTTTAATTAAAATAGATAATCTTACATCATCTAGCCACAACTTGTTTAAAAGTAAAGATACAAAAGAAGCCCTAATTAAATTTACAGATAACCCTTGTAACGATTTCTCATTGTGGAAATGTATCGTCATTTCTGAGCAATGGTGGTAACATGATAGCATCTCGCAGGACTCCAGCTGATGCCAAGCCTGTTCTCATTTTCCCAGTCTCACTTACACAAATTAGCCACAGGCCCCACTGACAGTCAGAGAATCTCAAGTTTTTTATGTTTGGAGATACTCCACTTTTGTCAGGTCTTTACCAGTGAGGTCATAGTAAATGAACTGATGCCAAATTGCCACGGATCTCCAGAGCATTTGTCACCAGTTATGGATTCTTGCTAACTAAGGTCACCCATCTGCTCAAAAGCAGTACCCTGAACCCTGACTCAAAAGGGTTTATTGGTTACAACTTCTGAGCGCTGAAAGAAAATCCAAGACCAGTCACTTTAATTACAGCCTTCCCATTAAGACAGAATGTGTGCCTCTGTTAGACACAGAGCCAACATGAATTTGGATCAGTCTGCCACTGTGGATTTTACTTTTTTTATTTAGATTCCTGTTACAAACTCCAAGATAAACTGAAACTGAGAAAACTCAGCCTCACACACTGGCTAGTAACGCTCTCTGCTGAGTGACCTATGCTCAAGAAAGGGTAGTCCACCCTAATGATGTTCTCTGTCATTTCAGGAGTGAGAAATTAGCAGACGACATGAATACCAAGCTTATGTTTTAAATCTGTATTACATAAGCAATTCTGAAAGGATAATAAAATTTTCCATTCCCTGCAGTACAGAAGGAACATGCCTACTGAGGAAAGTGCTTGTGAAGTATCATGCACACTGACTTGAAGCAAGCCTTGAAAGATGATAGAATACACTTCAGTGAGTTGTACTTTGGTTAGACGTCAGTACATAATGATTTCATATCAGAGCTAGCTCTACAATAAGATTAAATGTTACGCAATACAAAAGGCATTAAATTTTAGTTCTCACAACAGCATAAAACCCCTTTTTATGGAGATTGCTATAAACAAGATATTTTCTTTCATTCCTCAAAGCCTCTTGCATTTTCCAAATGATCGTCAAAAATATATATTGAATCAATACATAGTCAAAAAGTTGTTTACAAACCATAATGCAACGTAAGTATGCTATTCTTTATTATGTGCCTACAAACGTGATACATGGTTGTTTAACATAAACAGCATGCTTGCTGCTATCATGCAAGAAGGAAAACATGTTTTTAACTATGCAAGTGTAAAATAAAGGGAAGGTTTGCCAGATTTCCCTTTTTCACTCCCCCTCATACATGGTAAATATTCCCTGAGGATAAACAACATAAAAAGCAAAAGGTAGCTTTAGCAACAACCTGGAATTACTTGGCTCCACATCTGGAGTCCCCTTCACCTCCCATCAAGATTTCTCAATTGAAAATGCTTTAGCATATTTCGACACTACATACCATCGATTCCCGTGCAATTTAAAATGCCATTTTAAAACTGAAGAAATATTATACAGGGCAGTCACTGCAAACATGCAAAGATATTTTAGTGCAAATCTATATACACACTTCTGCACAAGATGTTTTCCATCCCTTCCTTATTTTTTGCTTTACAATGTCCTCTAAACACAGCTCATAAGTGACGCCTAGTGGAAAGGCCCCACTGTGTAACAAGCTGCAACTGCACCCAGCCTTGGAGAGGAAGAGATTCACAGTGATTTTAATGTAACGCCAACACTGTTCCAGCTCAGCTGGGCAGGGACGCTGATCAACACCAGCATCTTACAGTGCTGGTGAATGCACTGCATATAACTGCAGCACACAAGCCTTTCATCAATAAAGAGCTCCAGGGAGGAGGCTGAAGAAACTTCTTTGAGTGAACAAATCAAAAGATAATTTAGCCTTCTAATACTTACAGAAGCCAGCATGAAAAAAGCTCAGCTGCCAGTCAGATCCTGAGTTTGGACAACTGAGTTAGCACCCAGGAAAACCAAGCTCTATTGAATATTTTAATTTTGCCTCAAAAGTTAAAGAAAAAAAAAAAATCTTAGTTTCATAGAAATTTTGTACTATAAGATTAGTTAAAACAAAGCAGCCTCTGAGCAGAGAGCCAGGAAAGCCTTAGTTTCCTGTAACTGTGTGTCATAGTTTAACTGCAAGCGCCCTCATCAGCTTTTTCACCATGCCCTCTACATACAGTCATTATTACTATTTCTGGCATCTCCCACATCATCTCTTCTCCCTCTCCACTTTGTCAACGGGGCCAGCTAAATGCTTCTCAGCAGCCTAGGCAGAAGTTTTTTTTAAGAACAAAACAATTTTTCAAGGCATGATGTCAATTTAATGATCCTCACTGACCCAAGCAAGCCCTTTGTATCTGAAGGGAGCCAAGAAAAGACACTCTTCAGCCTCTTGAGGGAAGACTGCTCCTGTTTCTACGCAGTGAGACCAGCAATGCTCCAGTCAACAGCAGAAACCTGAAAATTCAGAAAGTGTTGCTCTCCTCTGTGCTCCTCTCCCTTACTTGGGGGTGAGGAGGTGTTACGAGAAGAAATACCCAGTTCAATACTGCACCAGTGCTCTTTCTGTGACAGTGGTCTGCTGCTTCCTCTTGTCATGCTGTCATTACCTCTCCCAGCTATGGGGAAGAACACAGGTGTCAGAAAGCATATCTATAGTTATCTATCACTGTTCATGTCATTGCAGCTCCCCTAAGATCACCTGTACAGCTACACACAGAGCTGGTATCACTCCACCACACCTACCCTGTAACTCTAAGCTCCTGCACTAAAAGTCCCTTTCCTCCCTCCACAGCAACACACCCAGCCCCTGACAAGTTCCTGCCTCTTCACTACTGCTTGCCCTGCCAGCTGGGAGGGGAGCAGGAGAGGGTGGGTGTTTCTGTCAGAGCAATGTTTGAGTAGACTGCCAGTCCCACTAGCATCTCTCTACTGCCAAGCAAGACTGACAGGCAGCCTTGGCATATAACTAGCTTTGATAAGCATCCTGCCCTGGACTGTATGTTATAAAATTTCCTATAGAAACACAGCTTCTTTAGGCTTTTACCCCTACCAAATAGTTAGAACCCAAAAGGTTAAATATATTACTGAACAACTGGCAGATCTATTAGGAAACTACACTATTAAAGGTAGGAAGAAAATAGAAGACCGAGGAGAAAGATGAAAGACATGCTAAGAAGTACAGTACCTACTCCACCTTCACCTAATACAGGACTATATGACAAGTTTTACCAAACTGTTCACTGACATACAAGAAGAAATATCACTGAGAAACAAGAACTAGTAGCTTGGCTCCTCTGCTCTTCCCCTTTCTATTCATCTTCACTCATGCTGCACCTACCTTCAAGTCCCATAGTTCATCCTCCCTCTGTAAAGAAGGTAAGGAATGAAAACAGAGGAGCATCCCTCCTCTCAACTACTCTGTTAAATTACCAGATTAGGAAATTACCCTGTGTTTGGTAAGTCACAGTAAGTGACCATAATAATTCTCTTAGCCATTCATAAGCCCTTTCTATTCATCTTCACTCATGCTGCACCTACCTTCAAGTCCCATAGTTCATCCTCCCTCTGTAAAGAAGGTAAGGAATGAAAACAGAGGAGCATCCCTCCTCTCAACTACTCTGTTAAATTACCAGATTAGGAAATTACCCTGTGTTTGGTAAGTCACAGTAAGTGACCATAATAATTCTCTTAGCCATTCATAAGTGTGAAACAGAAACACATCTTAAATCCCTACAATTTATTCCACCATGCCATCGAATTCTCTCTGCAGACGCTCAGCACTATCACAGAGCTGGTGCCCTAAAAGCCCTATGCAGCCTAAACACTTCTAGGACTGGCCTTTTTCCATGCTGTACCTGCAGATGTTTAAAGTGGCAAACTTCTCACCTCTGGAAGTGAGCACAAGCCAGGAACCTGCAGGGGCTCACACCTCAGTCAGGGTGGGATTAGCTCTGAAAATGGCTTTCTGCTTTCCTCTGACCAAGAGAGCTCTGAATTGTTGACGTAGGAGAAGGTCCCAATGTACCTTCATTATCTGGAGTGCTGATGAAGACCACCCCCCAAAAAAAAAAAACCAAACACCAACCCACCAAGAGCCACTGACCATCACCTCTTAGAGGGCCATTCCTTTCAGAACCACATCAGCGAACAGTTGGGATTACCATTAGAATCCAGACACTGATAAAAAGAGCTTTTCAGTGAAGACCACAACACTGAAAGTTTTGGTTCACAACTGGTGGGACCCCTCTGGGTTTGCAAGTTTTGTTATAAAGAAACAAAAGTTAATTTCAGGAGGGGAGAAGGAAAAATACAAAACCAAACAAAAGCAAACCCAACCTCCCTGAATACACGAACAACTCAAAGCCTCGCAAGCCAACAAATAACTGAATTTAGTATTGAAAAAAACCCCTAAACACACAGACTTAAATTACAAATATTTTTTAATTGATAGTACCTGGTTATCAGTCCATTGGGTTAAGTTTTACAGAAACTCTTCAGAGAGCCACTTAAGAGAAAAAGAATACTACCTGTCAGAAGGCAGTTTACTAAATGCCCTGCACTGCCTAAGCAGCCTAGTAGAAACACAGCTTTTAACAGCAAAGAGTTCTACACATGGCATACATTACATTTGTTTACCAAAAAGACTAAGTTGTTCCAGCAAATACACATTTTTACTGGTACAGATGCACTAACATTGTTGTATCTATCTTTTTTTTTTCTCCCCTGAAGCAACATTGCCATAAAAGACATTTTTATTCCTAGCCAAGAAACAAACTGGCAAAGCTTTCATGTACAGACAAAGATTTCCGGTAACAATGAGCTGCTCAATTGGAATAATACATGGACTACATTAACAAAAGTAAAAAATGCCAGACAAACCATTTATCAGAGATCAACAGAATTCTTTAACATCTCTCACACAGAGTGCTTTTCATTCAACATTTTTCTCAGCTCTTGAGTTAATTTCCAACCTAGAGCAAAGAATAAATTGCTTTTCTGGAATAAAGACTTCGAAAGGGCTCTGGCTTTTTGTCTACTGGCTAAAAAGGCAGGGACAATGCTTACACGTTGAAGATGATAGAGAGTTTACTTATTTTCTCCTATCTTGTAGATTAAATGTTTTTGGTTCACTTTTAAGCACAAAAATTTGGATAGCAACAAGAATAAAGCTTTGGAGTTTAAGTATAACAATTCCTGATTTTAGCACTGGAAATTTAAAAAAAAGAAACACTGAAGTTTCCCAGCTGAATCTCAAGTTCTACAATACGCATTAATATGCATGGAAATATTGCAGAAACAATTGTCTCAAAATGTACCCTGAAATCTAGGTTCATTATAGTGTTAGCTAAGAGCTCAAATTTCCCATCCTCAAAGAAAGATTTATTCAGGATAAAGTAACTTCATACTCTCTTTGCTGACATAATGGACTTGGAATTTAAAAACAGCCGATGCCATCACAGAATCAAAACTGCAGCCCCAAACACGTAAATTTGGTCCAACTAAATTCTGGTTGTGCTATAGTCTACAGAGTTATTCAAAGACACAAAGTCATCTTGGCACTGCATTACCCTTGCGAGTGCAGTATTCTGTATCTCAGTGTCCTCTAAAGGAAAGTTTGAGATTCAAGAGGTACTTGTATTTGTGCTTTTTAATTATTCTTTCTGCCTCCAATAAAGAAGAGTTAAAACCCCCAACCTCAAGCTTAAGCCACTCTGTTTGCACTGACTATTATTCTGGAAGAACAGACTGTTTAAAAGATGGTTACTAGCTGAGTCAAAATAATGAAGATAGATTACATTTCATCATTTGGCTGCCATCCATTTGAAAAAAGTGACTCAGCCTTACACAGCCTGAGGAGTTAGTAGTCAAGTTCAAGAGGCTTCAGATCAGCAAATGTGTAGGAGTAGTACCCTTGCTAATGGAAATAATCACTATTCTAACAAATCTCTCTCATTCTTCAAGGAGTGAACTCGTTTTGAAACCTAGAAGATGTTAGGCTGAAACTTATGGCGATAAAATACAAACCTAGCATTTATGTCTGAAAAATTATCCTTTAAGATGGCAATGTGAAAAAGTAAATATTCGAGCGTTTAAAGGCAAAGCTGCAGAAAAAAATCAGATCTCTATGCTTGAAGCTGCCACTGGACATATGGATGCCAGACAACAGGCTTAGAGTGATCAACCCTTGTTTGAGTTCCCCCTGCACCAGTGACACAGAATTTTCTTTTTATAGCAGTGTATGAGTCTACAATGTGCTCAACTGCTTTACATCAGATCAAGAGGAAAAAGAAGTTGCTATGTTTCAATAACAGTATTTGCCTCTAAAACTACATTTAACACCAAAAAGTTGTGCAGATTTAACTAAACTTTTAACCATCAAAAGCCTGTCACAGTATATTGCTTTTGGTTCAAACACTGCCTTCATTGTTGTTGTAGCACTGTATCAATATAATAAGGATTTTTCCCTGTCAACTGAATTTAAAAATATCCATATATGTGTATCTGAAGCACACCATACTTGCAAGCCTTAGTGAAAAAAGTCTTGTGATGAAAGAGTTGCCTCAAGTGCTGTTACTTTCCAGGCCCTCTACCTTATACTCCATTTGCAAGAAAGTAGATCAGGAATAGAGTGCACACTTTCACAGCAATCATTCAACACCAACAGCAGCGAGCACTGGCCGAGGATTGACTAGCATAATGCTACATGGTAGATCTAGACCCCTGAACAGATGGACATTTTCATCCATTATTCAGATACGAGAGCTTTTGTTTGATTTCAAAACCCCAACATTACCAGATTTCCAATCTCAGACTGGTGGAGCCTGTGGACATTTTAAGAAAAAGCCAGGTGAGCCCACAACCAACAAAACCAACCACCCCCCCCCGCAAAAAAACCAACTTGAAAATCCCCAAGATAGGGGAATCAATCATAGCAGTAACATTATTTAAGAACTGCAACACACACAAAAAAGTAATAAATTGTATTTTATAGTTTCACATCTCAATCTGACATTCTAACTCTTACCTGACAAGTAACCTAAATATTGTTACCCCAACAGCAGTAATAATATGGTCTAATTTCTGCTGTTTAGAAAGATATTCAACAGATAAAGTAAGAGTCAGTGCCTATTTAGTACAGCCTCCAACTCACCCTATCTCCAACTTGAATAGACCACAGCTGGAAATCTCTGCCAGCTGGAAATCTAGAACAGTATCTGCACCATAAATCTAGTCTGGCTAAGCCATATGCAGCCAATATATCACTTCTTTAAAAGCCTGACCATCCTGTTCCTAATGTATTTTTCTTGAATGATAAAATTTAATTGTGTAATTTTCAACTTAATTACTGTCAAGGTTTAAATATTTCTTCACAGATCTCCTACATTCCCCCCTAAACTAAAATTTTCTTTTCATATGCCAAAGGCAAGCAGTGCATTACAAAGTTCACAACTCCTCATGAAACATTAACATCTGCCTTTCCAAGTCTTTTTTCAAAGAAAATGAGACTACATTCAAATTAAATTATGTATAATTACACCTTCACTTATTTTTTCATACATCAAACTAGGCCCAAGTTTTTTAATGGATATAAACTTACAAAAAAGTAAAAGATAACATATATTAAATCCTGGACACAAAGTCAAAATTCAACTCTTCTCCTCAGAGGTAGTTTGGGTTTTTTAAGGAATTAAAGAAATTGTCTCCCTAAATTCTAAAGTTACACTGATTTCCAGAAAGATAATGCCAGCTCTGCTCATATTTTATTGGCTTTTTTTAATCCATGTAGTAAGACCGTAATTTTAAGATACATGATAACCACATAAACTTGAAAATAAAACTTGAGAATATGAATCCCATGGAGGAAAAATGTTTCCAATCCACCCCTTTGGTGGGTGGATTAGTTGACTCATTATGACATTTCTTATTACAGGGAAGCATAAAAAAACCCAAAGAAAAATCACTTGCTGTCAATAAGCATTGTTTGGATAATCTCTCAGAGAAGGAACATGTTATCCAATACAACCCCAGTAACCTGTACTGGACAGGGTCTCCAAACAAACAGTGCTAAAAAACCCAAGGAAGTTCAAGAGTACTAGGGCTTGCAGGACATTTTCTTCCATTTCCAATACTACTCATTCTGATCTTAAACAAGTTCAAGTATTACCTCAAATTATTCACTGGTCAGGTACATTTATGGTACCTCCTTGCTCTCTAGGAAAGCAAGACCTACGTACAACGCGATATATGGAGAAAAAGAAGTAACCTGTTATAAAGCTGAACTATTACATACACCTTATTTATTTTAATACATTATCTCTTCATTATTAACTGTAGTTTTTACACACAAGTTGTAACTTCCATTTCACACAATACTCTGGAAGCAGATCATGGCCAAAGTGAAAGACATCGTCTCAATGACTACACATAAAAGCACAGAAACACTACCATATTGAAAAAAAACCCACAAGATTTAAAAAAACCTATTTTTGGTATAAATTTTAACTATACAGTATACACTGCAAAAGTATCTTTAATAGATAGCCTGCAACCTGTAATATGCCACTAGATGGCAAGTTCGGATAGAAATTAGCTAACTGTTTTTATGCATGGCATGTTTGAAAACTGCAAGTGCATAGGAAAAACAATCATGAAAAAGAGTGAAGGAAGAGAACAAAATAGGATGAGTTCAATAAAATACAAGCCTTCTGTATAGAGCACATTTAATATTAGTCAAAAAGGCTACACAGGTTTTAGTTTTGTTTCCACATCTGCCACACAAACAGATAATTTTTACAGATTTCCTGATCCCAGACAGGGAAGAACTTGTTTCTTACTTGGTCAGACAGCAGCACTGGCTGTAGCAAGCACGAGAATCCAAGATCTGGAGGGAGGCTGAGAAGGGAAGCAGCAGAGTTAGGTCTTGGGAAAGCAGACTTGCGCTTATGCAAGGAATTGCTTATTATAATTCCTTGGAAAATAACCACAAAGGGGTTAGGGGTACACAACACATCTGTAAGAAGAGGATGGGAAAGTTGGAATCGTTCAGTTTGGCGAAGAGAAGGCTAAGGAGTGATTTAATAACAACCTGTAACTACTTAGAGTTAAAAGAATGACAGAGCCAAATGCTTCTTTGTAGTGCCAGACAGTATATTAAAGTTACAACAGCCATAAACTGCAGACTGAGAGGTTCAGGCTGGACATCAGGAAAAAAATATTCACTAGAAGGGTACAGCAGTATTGGAATAGGTTGCAGTCAGGTTGTAGCACACACCCTTCAAAGTTTTCAAGAGTCAACCAGATTAAGGGCACGGCTGACCTGATCTAGTGCAGGCAACAGCTCTGCTTCAAGCAGAAGGCTAGATGGAAGCACTTCAACTAGCATTTTCACCATTGTAAAGTAGATCTGGCAGAGTTTGGCACACGTGAAAGGGGAATTAAAAAAAAAAAGGCTCTCTGCATTTTGCCTAATTTTGATCAACTGTTACATCCAATCAGAGTTGCCATACGAGGGCATTACTTAATGCACCAGCAGAGTTTCAGCAGTATCTTCAGACATAGAAGACAAATGCAGATTTGCATTTACAGATACACCTATTAATAGTATTTTAGTCAGTTTGCCTGAATCTACCACTGACTTGCCTGCCATGCAATATAGTCACATATTGCATATTCCCAATCTATAAGTTCCTATCTGGAACAGGTTGCCCAGAGAAGCTGTGGATGCCCCATCTCTGGAAGTGTTCAAGGCCAGGCTGGATGAGGCTCTGAGCAACCTGGTCTAGCGGAGGGTGTCCCTGCCCATGGCAGGGGGGTTGGAACTAGATGATCTTTAAGATCCGTTCCAACCCAAACCATTCTGTGATTCTGTGAAGTTAAAGACACACATCTCATTTTGGTACTAATGTAAGGGTGGTACAGAAAAGGAGCAGGAATCAGAGAAGCATGCTAGAGACAAGTAGTGACAGCACTATATCGGTTGGAAACCTCAACCTCAAAGAGTCTGATTAGCCTGTATTGCTTTTTAATCACCTACTGCTTCATCCCTTCAGATCACTGTAATAAGTTTCTCATGTATTTGAAGTCATGTTTAAAAAAAAGAAGTTAAAATTACTGCCTTATATGTTCTTCACCATTCTTTATAGAAATGTCTCAACTTGAGACATTCGGAATAGTCAGGTGACTATTTGAATTACAAGAAGTTATTCTATTTCCAGTAAACATTCCAGATTCCTCAGGAATAAAGCTCTTAATTGTGTAATCACACACTCCTCTACTTACTCGGGTATTTCAGTTCTGGTCTCACACACCATTCTCCATAATTTGGGTTTTGTTGCCAGCCTATACAGAACTTTCTACTACACATTTTTAAAGAAAAACAAATCCTGTCTTTTAAATCAGTTCTTTCTCCAGCTTACACAGCCTTGTGTTTTGATATTATAGAAGCATGCAAATACGCATAAGAGTTCTTAACAGAAATACAGCAAATATATCTGAACAGTTGACCCCCGTGGCTAAAATCAAAACCACTACTATCAGGTAAGAAAATAGTGACAGAGTAGAAATACAACTTTTTGCTTACCTGTTATACATACATAAACCCCTCCAAACAAAAATACCACATAAGAAACAAGGTCTATTTAAGTGAACACTGAATTTCTCTTGTGAGGTAAATCTCAAACACCTGCAGTGTAAGTGGAAGCCTTACCTCATCAGAAGAGAGAAGGTAAATAGGTGTTAGCATAGGAGTTTCGTTTAATTCACAACTCAGGCCAAGTGATACTAGGATCTCCTTGAGAACTTCATATCTCTTGGTATTGCTTATCTTAAGCAAATTAAAATCCTCTTCAGTTTGGACATCCATAGAATTGATATCCAGTTCAAAGTGTGCCTGGCAGGATACGTGCAAAGGGAATAAAAAAAAAGATTTTGTTGGTATTACCCATTTTAGCGTGGCAGAGAGATAAGCACAACAGTTCCAAAACCAGCTTTGTCCTGGCTGTGGTTGCTGAACTATCCAGTGTTACTAGTGCAATATAAAAGGTTCTCATGTCTTCATCATGTCGACACAACTAGGGCCTTATTATCCTAATAAGCTAAGGAATACCTATATATTTACAGTTTCCAATTCAGGGATCATAGTTGCCAGTACACTACAATTTTTCCAAAACATACATAAAATATGCTTTCTTAGTAAAGTTTGTCTTCTCCTGGAAGAGTTAAGCAAGCTATTAGAAGTTTCAACTACTTCTGCTTTTTGTGCCTGCTAGCAACCTAGAACCAACAGCAGGTCATATTCTGGCTTGTACAAGAGCAGTTTTACATCAAAATTGAAAAAGCTTTATCAGAGATTGCACAAGATACGCAGAACTCAGGCTGAGCAAGTTCTTACTGTGTCACAAGAATGAAGTTGCAGTCAGTGCAGATAAAGAAAAGCTTCTGTCCATGAGAGGACTAAGAAACCTAGACCAGCACCTTGTAGAGAAGCACATCCCAAGCCTGAAGCAAATGCTTAAAAGTAGAAATTGAATCCAGAAGGAAAAAAAAAAAAGCCCATCTACACCTCCTTTATGGTTTGTTTTCTGTATGGTGTGGGGATTTCTTCTTTGGTTTTGGAGATTTTGTTTTTTTTTTAAATAAGTGTTCTGAGATACATAGAAACCTTTGTACCTTGCTATATGTATATTCATGTAACGAAAAATCACAAGTTACTATCTTTGTTAATTTCTCCAATTTTTCATATTTTAATGATGTTTTCATCTTTCATATTAGATCTACTTGCTATATGTATATTCATGTAACGAAAAATCACAAGTTACTATCTTTGTTAATTTCTCCAATTTTGCATATTTTAATGTTTTCATCTTTCATATTCGATCTACTTTACTGAAATTCAGGGATATATGCTGAAATGGGGGGGAAGGATGACAAAGGAATGCAGAAGAAAGGGAAACAAGAGGTCTGTGACAGAATATTTAATGGCTGATGTCACTACCAGTCCCCTGAAGAGAAAACAATAAGGCTTTTCAAATCCAGACTGGAAGTCATTTAGAATTATAAAATGACACACTAATCCTTTTAATCTGATTTTTGAAGCTATGCTGTAATGCCCTTTTTCTGGGGAAAACCTCTGCAGTATTAAGTTTTACTGCAGCAGAAGGGTCCATTTAAACCGTACAGCAAAGCAGGTTTTACCGTGGAACTTGCAGAAATGGATAGCAACAGTATCTAATCAATTTTCTAGTACAAACATACAGCACATGGGTGGCAAAGCTTCGTACATAAAGCCATAAACATGCTACTATGTATAAGAGAGCTTCCAAAAAGCTAGCAGGTTTAATCTGATAAACTGATAAGAGAGAAAAACACTTCTAAGAAACCAGATGAATACTTCTGAATTACGTAACTGCTACAAGAGCACGTGGCATCTGATACGTGAGCAGTTAAATTTAAGTGCTCTGGGCTTCTGAGAAAGTTCTCCTGTAACTAAAATATTGGTAAACATAGGTCCCACCATCTTTCATAACATCTGTTCAGCTATGTCTCCATTATACTCCTCATCTGCCTAAATACTAGTAGATAAATCTTGGTCTCTTTCCTCAGTGTGCTGCTTGTAGCAGAGACAGAGTAGGAAAGTGATACAATTTTAGCCATGCTAAAAAGAAAATGGTTACCTCTGCTCCTACTGAGGCTAGCTCAAAACGTGCAAGCTGCCTTCAGGCAGACTTTAGAAGTTTTACGAAGAAATGGCTGAAATCTCTCTAGATTAAACAGCACAGGTTATACACCCAGGTAGATGCATACGTCCAGGGCATAGACATTTTCTAAACTTCATGATACCTCTTATCAGCCTGTCTATCACTCAAACCTTTAGCCAGGTATCTGTGAATATTTACATAATCAGTGACCAGCATTCACCATTAAACAAAGCCATGGAAACTTACCCATTAACCATGAAGACAGTGAGTAATAATAACAAAAGTTATTATAAATACTTGAATTTATCTGTAACTTTTTGAGAGGCTGTGAGTTTTCTAACCATAATTCCAGAAAAGTACCCATTTAAAGGGATATTATTATATTTAAGTGGAATTAATTAAATTTTGGCTCATTCTAGACTCTCCCACTTCTATCCCCAAGGTACCCTGAGCTCTTTTCAGGCACAGAAACATTTAAGCATTTAAAAGTTTAAAGTCTTGAGGAAGACTCAGAAAACAGGAAAGCAAGCTTCCAGCAGACTACATTCCCCACTTCTTCCTCCCCCTGGCCCATCCTCCCTCCTTCCCCACAAAAAAAAAAAACCAAAAAACCCAACAAAAAACACCCTAGCAACATCTCTGACTGAAAACACGTCAAGGTTTAGAAAACAAAAAACAAGTTTTAGAATTTAAATTTTTCTATTAAATAGAAAAAAATGCACTGAAGTTGAATAAAAGTTTTTTTTTTTTAAATGACAGAACAGCAAGGCCAACATCATGAACCTAGCATCCATCTAGAAGTTAGCCTTAATCAAAACACTGATAAAAAAACCCATAAAATGGCTTGCTTGATTAACAACACTAAGATACAAACAGAATATAACTGAGAAAACGGCAGCAATACCAGCAAAAAAATAACCAAGAGAATTAAATGAACAGTGCCATTTCAGTGCAGTCAGAAACTAACCTTTACTCTGTGGTCACATGCTCAAGCAAGAATTGTATGGCCGTTTTTCTAGACATGGCATGCAACATGTAATAGAGGCTTGGACTTTCATTCACTAGCCAGATTTCCAGAAGTGCTGGTTACCTTAACCCTAAGGAGGAGAAGTCTTCCAAGTTTCTTGCAAGGCTTATTTTACATCCTCTCCTGACTCTCTGCTTCACTATGGTTCATATTTTTTGTCAGGACGTTTCTTCTTTTACCTTGCCAGTATAAGCTTTGGGACCCCAAGGCCACCAACAACTCTGCTCTTCCTGCTCCCACCTCCCAAAGTCTGCAAAACTCACAGTTGCATCACTGCACAACTTGCAGCAGGCAGAAAAGGATAGCTCTGCCCTTGAAGAAGCTTGCTTACTACCCAAATCGATTCTCTCCTCTACCACCACTGTGGTCTTGCATGATCTACATGTGCATGGCTACATGGTGAAAACAAGGAAAAGGAACAGCAGTGACATTCTCCACCATTCTTTAAGTTTCCTGAGGATCAAGTGAAAACCATCCTGAGTCCTTACACGTTCACTGAGGCATCCATCTTCACGAGACCTGCCCCTGGCAAACATCCCCAAGAGCATGCAACAGGAACAAGTGAACTTTTTTAGCGTACCACAACATCATGTAGCACTGAGCAAATTAATGCTTCCGCATACACATTACCTGAGAAAGAACTGCTTCTCCTCCACTGTCTCCGTAAGTCAGGTAAACAATAACCGGATCTTTATCAGCATTATTTAATCGACTCAATGTCTTCACTTTGCTGGTACTGTCCTTCATCACCTCCTCAAAAACACAGCCACTGACCAAAAGATTTAACTTAACTTCAGTGCTGTCCATCTTAGAGACCACTAATTCACAAACAGTCTTCAGTCTGTTTTTTCTTTTCTTTATTTGTATGCCATCAAATGTAAAAGATGAAGAAAACCCTAGAATCTTTCCACCTTTAGATAAAAAATTCATAAATTGTTTGTGGTTCTCCTCTGAAATAGGTTCCTCTGTGGCAACGATCAACAGCAGTGCATTATTGACCCATGGTGCTTGCAGAACTTGTTCTTCACGCAGCTGGTAGATGGTGTAGCTGTCTGTGTCAAGGCATTCCTCAAGCACTGATTTTACCTGCTCAAATTTCACTTTTGCAGTTTCAGAGCCAAGATAAATCAATATATTAGGGGGCTTTCCAGCAAGGTTTAGTCTCTTTATTCCTCTTGCTAGACAGTCATCATTCTTCTCTTCCAGTTTGCTATTGCCATCATCAGGAAGATCTGGAATGTCTTCTGCAGAGGCAAATCTGACGGATTCAATAGTACTGTTTTCAAGTTGCAGGCATTCATGACAGCTGGAAAGATGCAAGTGATGATGTTCTCCAGCACCTGTGTCTTTGTCCGATACGCTGGTAGATTCATTTCCATCCTCACTTTCTTTTTCTAGCTTGGATTTCTCCTCTTCACCTTGTCCTGCAGACTCAGCTACTCCTAATCCTGATTTATCAGTAGTCCCAAAAGTAGCAGCAGGAGTTACTTCATCCATTTGTGTGCTGCTTACACTTTGCTCTTTTACAGATGGTGCCACCTGTGCCAACTCCTTCAGAGTAGATTCCTGTAAATGGACAGCTGGAAGAATTAAAGAATAAGAAAAAGGGGTTATAAAAATGAGATGAAGAGCTATGATGAATATCACTGCCACAGCAGAAATTAGATTTAATTTCAGTACGAATCATCTATAATAGCAAGAATTTCATTTGATTGACATACCAAATCCTAACCCTCCCCCAAGAACATAATAAATTTGCACTCATAACATGAGTTATTTACTCTAATGACCCTTTGCTTCAGAGAAGACTGAGAGCACAACACAGTATTTACAGGGCACATTTACAGAAACCAACATTTACTGTGAGTGCATAAGTATTTGCACACAAGTAAAACATGACTGCTACCGAACACAATGCCGAGCTGTTCTTAATGGAACAATAGCCTATGGGTGGGAAGCTGAGGCGGCGCTCATCATCGTCTCATCACCTTGTTATTTTGCTGGGGACAGAGGGACAGGCAAAGGACAAAATGAAGCAAGGGAAGTACCTTTGAAAAAATACTGGTCTCTTAAGGAGGGTGTGGTGGTGCATATTCCCCCCTCCAGCTCCTGGACCGCTCTATGGCCTTAGAGATTCCTGATAAGCCTTGGCCATTGTGCAGGGAGTTTGGCAGTTAAGTGTCCCTTGATCCCATCAAACACGCTTGCAGTGCTAAGGTAGGGAACGGCACCGACCATACCAGCGTTCAGTTGACTGGCCATGGTGTGTACCAGGAATTTGGTTACAAATTCTGTTACCTTGCCTCAGTGGGGAATAAGGATGGAATAACTAATCATTTCGCTGACAGCCCTGAGACAAGTCGGAAAGATCAGCACCAGTGATTACTGGCAATTAGAGAGTGCCAGTAATTACCAACCCAGATTGTAACTGGGTTGGAAGTTTACTCATGTCTAAAGTCAATCTTGTCGCAATCCTATAAAGAACGGTTCCAAGTGAGGGCCTTTGAGCTCTCCTGGACCGCAGTTGGGTGCACCCAGCATCTCCCTCTGATGGGGACACCTCTTGGAGATGTCCCCATCACACACTCTCAAGTTTGTGGAATCAGAAGGTCTCACAACATTGGCTGAAACCTTTTTGAGACTCAAATCTTTGCCCAGAGAGATGCACAGGTATCATATGTGAAAAATTTCGCCAAACTCAAGGGGTAATTTTAACAGGTACCTTTGTATGTATCCATCTCTGTATCTGTGTGTGTATGCAACTTTTATGCTAATAACTTTAAGTCCTTGATTAAATTGCTGTATTGATTCACTGATAGTTAGTTTTCGCTAGGAAATTAGAGAATCTAATTGTGTGATGTATCTTAATAGTGTTAATGAACTTAGAATTGCTGATACTTTAAAATTTCTGCTATCCCAAAGTTACACAAAACAAAAATCACCACACTGTGATCCCTACACCTAATCCCTCAGACATGAACTGTTGACCAAGTCTGGGACTAGGAGTGGATTCAGCTGCATCTAGGCTTCTCTTTGAGGAGTTTAGATAGCAAGGGGGTCCACTCTGAACCTCGTGACCCAACAGGAGGGATTTCCTTACCTTTTTTTTCCCCTAATCCATATATATATGTGCACATACATATATTAAAAAATCATACTAACCCAATTTGGATTCATTTTCCCCTGACCCTGTGTAAATAATTTTTAATTCGTGTATAAACCATTTTAATCCAGTGCTAATTTGATTTCACCTTTGCACACTTCCCCATGTCGAGTAAGTAACAGAGTGAACCTTGCCATCAAATTCTGATAAGTTGTGCTTTTCACAAATTCATATTAAAAATAGCTTTTTCCCTCTAATATTTTTGACCCTGATCTTTTAAGCAGCCTAAACCACTCTCCCTGGTGACAGAGGGCAGAGTGGAAAATTTCTTGCTGCTATTTTGAAATAAGCTAATGGTGTGATGATATTGGGTAAGACAGAGACACTGAACCATGTCTCTGCAGAAGGCTGTATATAAGTTTTTTGGATTTTTTTATTCCCTTTCACTTGTGCCAAAATCCAAACTGCTTTCAGTCTGCAAAAACAGAGACATACCCACCCATAGCAAGATTTGGGAGTTAAGAATCTGAGGGAAAACTAGCAAAGAAGAACAACTGTTAAACCTTCCCCTTTCGCCCCTTGAAAAGGATGTAAATGCAAAGATAAAATAACTTCTGGCAAATATAAGTGAGAAAAGAAGGGCAAAGATGATTATTGTCAGCATGAAGCTTCCAGAGCAAAGAAAAAATACTCTTCATGAGGGTTTTTATTTCTTTTTTTTTCCCCAGCTGCTGAGGCATGAAAATACTTCAAATCAAAGTTTGCAAAATTTTGCTGAATCCTTTTCCACTCCCATAAGGCCAAATAAACTTACTATGGTTTTGTTTCTATATTCTCAAAGAAATTCAGTGAGACACTTAACAAAACAACCAACTGGTGCACAATACACCAGACCCAAGTTCAGTCGCTTTCTTTGCTGAACAACACCGGCATTCCCTTGAAACTATATCCCATTTACCTAGGCTGGATATGAAATTTGAAGCAAGATTTTTTTTCACATCCCAGGCGAATTTCACAGCTACCAGCCTATATGCTATTCCACCAACAGCTCAAACAGCCTGGTCTGGAGCAGTTCTAACATGCACACAGTAAGCAAAATGAGCCAGATAACATTCTGAAAAGTAAAAGACTGGGCACTCTCTCAGCCTCCATCCCCTCCTTGAGTGACTATTTTTGCAGAACAGCAACAAGAGACAGAGTTTCACATCAGATACATCTGTGGACGTATTCCTACCCTCTTGCACCTAGCTAGCTGTTCTCAAAATGCACTATGATTTACATTAAACAAAAAAAAAAATCAAATCAACCAAGCAAACAAGAAAACCCACAACCACACACACAAAACCCAAACCAAACAAAAAAAAAAAACCACAACCCAATCCCCTAGGCAGGAAGAAATTATACTGTTTCTGAACAAAAGCAAAAAATAGAAGCGTGGCTCTAGCCCGGAAAGCCCACTACTCTAGCACAGCCTACAGACTGCATATTATGGCACTTTTAGAACAGTGCTGGAAAAGAGTTCAAATCTCCTGAGGTGAAACTTGGACTTCCCACAGCCCAGACAACAATTCTATTTAAGAACGATGTTACAAGTGCAACCATGATTACTACCTTCGCCTCTCTGCGGAACTAGCCACGAACTCCCTCCTTGCCTTAGCTGAAACTAGTACACTAATGAGGACACAATAGCTCATAGTTTTCATATCACTAAAATCACTCCTTAAAGAAATCATCCACCAAAAATTCAACATTCCATTAGCAATGACACCATCCTCCTTTTCTTCCCCTGGATATCCTTCTGGTTAGAGAGCATCTGTGAGCTTTTCTCTCAGGGATCTAAAGGATTAAGATGCCCAAGTTACAGCAACTGTTCTCAACCTATGTTTAGCTTTGGATACATTTTTATTTCAGATCTGAAGAAAGAGAACAATTGCCTGAAACCTTGTGTAATTTTTTTAAATAGATAAGTTATTCTAACAGACGAAACTTACAGAAACAATATTTTCTAACCACCTTTGTGACATTTATACATTCAGCAGAAGGTTAAACACTATCTTGGATACTCAGAGATCTCATCATACTGTGATTAATTATTGGCAGTAGCTTATGAGGCATTAAAGAAAAAGAGGGGGTTTTATTCCAAGTCTTTAGATCCAATTTTCTGTTACTTCTGCTGCTGCATTGAAAGACATTCTCTAAAGAGAGAAACTCACTCAAAAAGTGGTCTAACTTTTCAAGGTTCTCTATATTTAACAGTATTTGTTACAAAATACGGTAGTGCAACCAAGTGATTAACTTCCTAGAATGACAACAGGAAGCAAACATCATGCCAAAATAAAAGCATCGGGTTTTATGTGGGTATGACCATACACAGAATCCTAAAATAACCATGAAACAGACATGTTCTACCATTAAAAACAATTTGTGAAGATACTTACAAACAATCTTGTGTGGCACCATTCCATTATCCATTTGAAGCCTGTCTTCCATGAATGCTATTCCAAGGTTACTGAAATTATCTACACTTGCTTCAGCAATTAACTTATAAGGCTCACCAGGTTTATACGCCAATGGTGAACAATAGTCTGACCACTTCACAATCTAGAACAAAGCATATGTATGTTTTTCAGTTTGAAAAGGTTACAGAAAAAAATATCAAAATACCAATGGTCTTAGGAGTCTGCAAGATGAACTGCAAATAAAAACTACCCTTCCTTTCCAAAGGATTCTTCTATTAAAAAGCAGCCCAACAGCAGGCAGAGCCAGAGAGACGTTATCAAACCAAAATGGTACAACTGGCAAACCCAAGTGCTGGAAGTGATTTTAAAGTAAGTACTTCAAAAAAAAATGCAACTACTAGGATTATAGAATACTAAATTGGCAGAACTACTTTTAAGACTTGTTTCTGTGATGCCTGATGTGTTTAAAACAAGTACCACATTTAATAGTATCATGAGACAACTAGAGAATGCTTTCAGTTGACAGTTCCTTTCACACAAAAGCATGCCCTTCACGATTACAAAGGCATGAGACCGAATACAACCAAAAGAACCACTGAGGAAGGGTTGTGTAGCAAGCAATACTTGTTACAAGATTCAGTCCAGAGATAAGTAAACAAAGCAACGCCCGCAATAAGTGTTGAAACCAGCTGGAAGTACAAATACATCTTCCCCAAAGATCAAGGCTATAAAAGCTTCAAGTAACACACAAAATGTCAGGAAAGCATTATCAAGTTCTACAAGTAAAATTAAATTTGTATTTATTTCCAAGACACGGCTTTCAGCACAAATTCTAAAACAAACAAAAAAAAAAAGGCCAATAAAAAAAGAGCAAAAGCAACCTACTAAGGTTTAACAAAAGGACTATCAGAAGCATTACTTGAACACACAAGATTCAAGCTGGTTATCCACATCAAAAACTCCACTGTCCAGGAAAGAAGCGTTACAAAAGCCACAACCTTGGGTTTGTCACCTTCAAAAGGTTTGTTAAACCCAAACTAAACAGCTGTACCATCTTGGAGAACAAGCTTCAAGTTTAACTATAAGAGACACAGATGGAGGAAAAGTAGGTGAAAGGGGGAGACGTTAAATGAAGACTACAAATCTGTCTGCTGACAGATAACTAAAAGTGACCCCTTTTAAACCTCATGTTTATAAAACAACAGTACCTAACAAAACAATATGCAGACAATTGACAACACTCTGATATGAGTCAATTCTGAAAGAAAAAAAAAGAACAAATAAGGCACCCAAATTCAGTAAAAATTGTGCAAATGATACCACAGCCTTTATCCTTTATAGGAGTTACATAGACCAGTTGTTCTCATGTGAAGGCATTTTTAGAGACAATGAAGCACCACCTGTTTTCATGACCTAAAAGAAAAAATTAGCCTTTGCCATGTAAAATGTTCCAAATACCGGGAGACAAAGCACAATTCTCATGCTATTACCAAACCACTTTCATAGTGATACAGCTGCCAAGTGGCAGCTTCAAATCAGCCACACCGTTGGCGAGAGCCAGCCCCAAATTTATGACACATGTATCACTCGGGTCCTGAACTCCTAGACATAATCACCCACTAGTAAGAGCAACAACAGCGATTTTCCACCTCCATGACCTTCTGAAAGGTCATGTCCATAACTGTGCCACAAATACCAGCTCCGAAGTTAGAGGATGTATTTCTGGGCACATTAGTATTGACCAGTTCTGAAGCACAACAAAATCTCCTGCTGGAAGATAGCTACACCAGACCTGATAGATGTGAATCACTGTAGTTGGATCACCAGACTTCACCACGCTGTCACTGGGGGAGTCTTTGACCAAATCAGCCAGAATTTCCCCAGCAAACTATCCAGGTCATCACTTAAGGCAACACCATCGCTTTCCAGATGGAAAGTATTCCCAACTGTGTCTAGTCTATTGTTACATCCACAGATGGAATGCAAGTGTCCAGTTTCAGTCATAAGGCACAAAACTCTAAGGGCCTGCTGCGAACTGCACGCAATCCACAATCACCAGTGACAAACATGGCAGATACATTTATGGTATAGGTTGCCAGCTTTCCTCGCTATTCTCCTCAGCACAGGACTCTGGGCTACTCTCTGTGGTGCGGGATAAGGGACTCACACCGCATGTGGATATCCTTTCTCACCCACTGAACAGGCACAAACAGGTAACACCCACACATCACCTGGAAACTGCAAGGAGGACATATGGATGCTCTTGAGCTTTATTTCTTGGCACCAAGCAAAACATTAGACATGCTAGCAAGTAAAAAGTAGTTATTGCTGTCTAGTGCAAATAAAGCAAATCCACAAAAGAATCTCACAAAGGCTGTTGCCAAGACAGAGGGCCTGTAATCCTGCTCATGCAACAATCCATTTGCTTCACAACATAACAAAACCCCTCAGAGACTACTTTCAAACAGGCCAAGGCTATGACTAGAAATCATCAAAATTCTGACAGAATACAAAATGAAACATCAGCTCTTACTGAGAGATGAGAAATTATTATACTCCTGCTTTCTGTGTCCATCTCAGTTTCAACAGAAACCAGTCACAGATCACAGCGAGCCCTACTAAGCCTGGCTTTTCTGTCTAGAAATTATCATAGGTCACTGGAGCAATCTGTTCTTACAGCCCCCTGTCTGTGTCAACAGCTGGCTGCCAGAGGAAGCAGAATTAAAACACTTTGCTAGAAGTGACATGTACACAGAAGAACAATAAACAAAATAAATCAGCAGTCCTCTTCCCTTTTAGTTTCAGTCTTTTGCCTGGACTATCGAAGATGATCTTGAATAATCAAATAATCAAATAAATTATTAATGTATACATAAGAATGCAACCATTTTCCATTCTAAATAAAATGCAAACAGAACAAACAAGATTTAAAAAAAAAATCTGCTGAAGAATAAACCCAAAACAACAACAACCTAGAGCTTCAACTCCGATGTTCTTGTGGACTTCTCTGCTACCAAAATCTCCCTTAGCCTTCTGTCTGGCCCAGCACTCACCAGGTGCATGCCGAGACAATGTCGAGAGCACAGCATGCACTCTAGTTTACCTCCTAGAAATAGGGCCCACCTGGGTGGAGTGCACAGCCTTACAGCAAAGGCAATAAAAACATTTACAAACCAGCCAATGGGGCTATTTCCTGCATGCTCCAAGGAAATGTGCGGCCAGGGGAAGCAAGATCAGCAGGTTTCGGCAGAAAAGGTCTCAGAGTTCTCAAAAAGCTTTCAGTGACTCCAGTCCTCCTCACACTCTGACCTTCATGGAATTAACGATTTTGGCCTGACACTTGACCTGGACATTGCTCCTCTAGAGGGCAAAGACCAACATGCTCCAAAAGCGTGCTCTGTTCTAGAATTGACAGGCTTCCATGGAGGGCGAAAGTACTAAAAATTTGATTGCAGGCACAACTCTGGAATTGCGCCCATTCCTAGTCTGTCCTTCTCTTCTTGCATTCAAGTTAGATAAGACTATTTACCAACCACTTTGCTCTCAATGTTCACTCCAGCAAAGGACTCCTGGATCATCTCCCAGAACAAGTGGCCTGGAAAATGTAGGTTCCTCATCCAGGGAAACAGACAGGCCACAAGCACCTGCGTATGTGACAGGTGTCCTTTAACTTCAAAAGGATGACAGATGGCCCTTTAGTAGGTGCTACACAGGGGCCATTCAGGAAGGCACCTATTGATGGCCCCCAGCCTGTCTAATGGGAGGGCTCCATCGATTTTATGGTACCCCAGCGACCAGGCCAGAAGTTTTTTACTGCCAACCCAGTGATTTCCTAGCTTGCACATCTTTCCATTTCTCCTCCTTCCACTAAGCAGTGAGGACCGTTCTGTCCTGTCCATTATGGAAAGCACACACAGCTGACTTCCTTAGGAAAGAACCATGACAACCTTTACCTCTTAGAAGATTTTTCCTCCCTGGAACGTAAGTCTATCTTTTGCTTTGGGTTACAAGCTTCCTCCCCCTTCAGACCTGCATCCAAACTGAGATGCCTAGGCAGCAAGCATTCCTCACGTGAGGAAAAAGTTATAAGACCAACAAAATTTAGGCAAGAGAGACTTGTTTCAGGAAGAACTTCTTCGCGGAGAGGGTGGTGAGGCACTGAACAGGTTGCCCAGAGAAGCTGTGGATGCCCCATCCCTGGAAGTGTTCAAGGCCAGGCTGGATGAGGCTTTGAGCAACCTGGTCTAGTGGAAGGTGGCCCTGCCCATGGCAGGGGGGTTGGAACTAGACGGTCTGTAAGGTCCCTTCCCACCCAAACCATTCTGTGATCCTATGGTACCTCAAGTACATTGTAAGTTTTGATAGCATCTGGATACTATTTTAATGCATAATCTGTTTAGAGATACTATACATTCCAAGTAATCCAAGTTTTAAAACATCATCATTTAAATTCACATCTTCACACTTTCAGTACAGTAGTGGAGAAGACAGCTTTTAGATTTCTAAGTATCTAGGACATGAATATTTTTTAAGTATGTTTGCCATGAGGATTTCTGTACCAGTTTAATTTATATCTTTGGATGCTTCAATAACATTTTGTAAGTTCTATGCATTAAAAGGCAAGCAAAATTTATAAAATTCCAACCAAGAAGGATTGCCATTCCTCCAGTGCATTTATAGAAAAGCAAAGAGATTAAAAGCTTGATTTGGCCTTACTCCTGCAGACTGACAAAATTCTCCAAGTGTATAACACTTTTCATTGTGATTTATAAGTACAAGTTAAAGATGCTTCCAAGAGAGATTTCCTTTCAGTTACAACTTTTCACAACGACTTGGTTGAAGGTTTGAAAGGCATTTCAGATAACTTAATATATGCTTGTTCTGTATATTCTTACTGAGGCATTTTTCCCTATTCAGTGCATCTAACCATACATGCCTTATCCAAAGTCATAATGGAATTCTGCAGTTTCCATCCACATCCAGAGAAGTGTGATATTAAAAAAAAAAAAAAAAAAAATCAATAAAATGTCTATAGGCCTATTTGAAGCATAAAATATAACTAGAATAATAACACTGATGCATTTTAATGAAGAGATTACCTTTTTATTCCCAGTAACATAAAAATACAAAATCTATCTGCCCTTGAATTTTTTTTCTTAAAGTTTTTAGTTTTATACCTACCAAGCAACCCACCTGTATTACTTTATACACAAGAAACAAAGAGAACTACTTACCTCTTTCGAAGAGCCTGGTACTTCCTGCGAAGTATCTGTCTGTGATGAAATGCTTTCTGTCACAAAAGCTATATGTTCTGCTTTAAGTACCTTATCAGGATAAATAAAAGGAGAAATAAGAAGCAGACTCCATCTGTTTAAGTCATCAAGGAACTGAAAGAGACAAGAAAGAAAAATAAGTCAGTATAGCAAGCATCTGACTTAATATTAATTTTTAAATTAAGCCTAGCCTAATTTCAAATATGACCCTTCAGCCATACATGAGGGGTACATGCTCCCCAGGAGGAAAAAAAGGGTAAAAGTCTAAATCACTAAGCAGGAACACATCGGAAGTGAAACTAAAAGTGACAACCAAGTTTTTAAACACAGAATGGTTTGGGTTGGAAGGGATCTTAAAGATCACCTAATTCCAACCCCCCTTGCCATGGGCACGGACACCTTCCACTAGACCAGGTTGCTCAAAGCCTCATCCAGCCTGGCCTTGAAGCCAACTCGGACTCCACTTTCAGCTTTACAGGAAGAGTGCACAACTGAGCAGGCCACAAGACCACGATGTCATCGGCACTGTGACTGTTGTGGGCCATTTGCTGCTGGCAACATCCCTCATTCAACCCGATTCTCCCCTCTCATTCACACTGCAGTTCACCCTGCCTCTCTCCCTTCCTTTCTTCCTTCTTCCTCGACTACACAAACCCATGGCACTGCTGTCTCAGTTCTGGGGGCTGAAGGGCACCATCTGCTACTTGGCAGGGACTGAGAAGCCAGTCACAACACCCAGCCTGCCCGGTCAGTCACTACAGCCCACCTAGCCAGACAGTAATCCGGGCAGCATTCATTCTGGTTGGGTAACAAGTCCCACTGCTAAAACATATACCCTGTCTCTACATCCAAAGGACAAACCAACCTGTTAGCCATGAGTAACCCAAGAACTATACACAGGTCTAATTTTTAGACCTAATTCACAAAATTCCAGCCTTTATAAAGCCAGTTACATAAAGACAGTTATGTTTTGTGGACATGTAAAACCTCAGGACAAATTTGCTAAAAAGAGATTTGAAAAATCTTAAAAAAAAATTGAAATAAAAGGAGAGGGTACTTTTATATATATATATACATATATACACACACACACACACACACTAAGCTCTCATGAATTTACACCAAAATTATTCATTCATTATGTAACTCTAAATTTAGAGTTGAAGAAATACTTTATTCAAAATAAATTTGTCCATAAGTTAGTCTATCCACTTAGCAGACCATTGTACAAACATTCTCTTCATTAAGTCATAAAATGGTTCCCTCTCTCGTCCTCACAAATGAGCAAATACAGCTCAATAGCTGGAATCAGTAGACCAACGAACAGTATTAAGAACCTGAAAACTTCTCAATACATAGTCTGATCCCACAGCATATTACACCAGATATTATGCAGGTATTGCATTGAACTTTATTTCTAATGTTTCCCACTTGTAAAATACGGCAGAAACTGATATTTTGCTACTACTATACTAGAAACACATGCTTTGCACACCTTCAGCAATTTTACATGGAAGCGTAAGAGAATCTCCCTATAGCACACTAAATGTGTATATCACTCCACATCCAAAATGAAACCACACAACATTAAGTCTACGAGTATAGAGCCAATTATCCAGCTTTACTGAGCACAGAAGTTGTAATCAAGAGTCATCATTGCTACCTTCCACAGGAAGGTGAACTGAACTCATGAAGCCTTATATTATCTGAAGCACACAACGTCATTAAAGACCAAACAAAAAGCTTCACAGGTTACAATTTATGACTTGGTGGTACCTTAAGGAAGCTACTGATTACAGTCCAGAGGCAGTTAGCCCTACTCAGACAGCAGTCACTCAGCTTCATAGAAGCCAGAAAAGCATGCTAGTTAACCTCTCTTTATAGCTGCCTCAACCTTTAAAGAAGCCAGATCAGAGCCCTTATATGGCCAAGTACCAAAGGTCATTGTGGCAGGCATCTTCCACTGGGATTCTCAGAGTCAAACACAACTGGTCACTTTCTAGAAATATTTTAAAGAAACAAATACATTTTGAGTAAGAGTGTTGACTTTACACCAAACATCAAGTCAAACAACAGTTCCCCAAAGGGCTTTCCAACTCCCAAAAAACGCAAATAAACTAACAAGCTTATAAAGTCAGTCTGCATAAATAATATGACAGACAGAAAAAAAATGTGCTTACTGTGCAAGGACCAAGGAGAAGCTATTTCAGAAATGAACGTAAGTGGAGCAAAGAACAGCATAAGTTAGTTAAAATATGATTTACAAAATAATAATCCAGGCCAAGTGCAGCTGAACTCCTCTAAACACATGGTCAATTACTTAGTTTTGTTTTTAAGAGCTTTATCAAAATGTGTATTAAGTATTTAATTCCATGTGAGAAATTCTAACACTGTCACCATTGCTTTTAAGTATGAAACAGTCTGGTCATTAGATAGCAAAAAGACTGGTTTTGAACAAACTCCATTAGTATTTGCAACCTTACTCTCACTGCACTGGAAACAACCTCTTTACACACTGAATTTAGGCAAGCTGCTCTGCTTCTTCAAGAGTAACGCCAATCCAACGGCATGCTTCATAAAGGGATTTCAGTGACGACCATCTAGGTAAAATGTTTAACAACTGAGTTAATTTCCACAAACCCACATATAAACATCAGAAAACGGGAGACCAAGACAACTCCTAATCACACAAATGCCGGTATTTAGTGACAAATTTAGATAAATCCAACATTCACTTAAATTCAGATGAGTGGGGGTGTGCCAGAGGAGTTCCCCTGACAAACCTGAAAGTCATAGGCAAGCCTGCTTTCAGTTTTACAGCGTGAGACGGCAAGTGCAATTTGTTCGGGCACCGCGTTTTCCCCGCTGTCAGGGGCTACCACAGCCTCGCCCCACGCTCCCCTCCCCCTGCCCATTCGCACCGCAGTGATTTTCACTTCTTTTTCGTGCCGTTCTCCTCACTCGGAGAAACGTTCTGCAGCGGGAGGAGCACGCAGCTCCCCATAACGTAAAGCTCAGGCTCCACTGCGGGTTCAGCTACGTTTTCAATCTCCGTCACCAACCTTGAACGCAGAGACACGGCAAACACTTTTGGACTAGATCCTTGCACGTGCTAAAAGTACCTTACCGGCACGGGAATACTGACAAACACAGAACCACAGAATGGTTTGGGTTGGAAGGGACCTTAAAGACCACCTAGTTCCACCCCCCCTGCCATGGGCAGGGACACCTTCCGCTAGACCAGGTTGCTCAGAGCCTCATCCAGCCTGGCCTTGAAGACATCCAGGGATGGGGCATCCACAGCTTCTCTGGGCAACCTGTGCCAGTGCCTCACCACCCTCTCCGGGAAGAACTTCTTCCTGATATCCAACCTAAACCTCCCCACTTTCAATTTAAACCCGTTATCCCTTGTCCTGTCACTACAGGTCCTTGTAAAAAGCCCCCCCACAGCTTCCTTGTAGGAGAAGTTCTCCTAAGGGCTCCTATAGCCACAGCTGTACTTCCAATGCTGCACTATACACGCATATAGTAACAAACACGCCCCCGTCCACCCCCTAAGCCCATAGTAGTGACAAGCGGTAACTACAACCGCGCTAAGACCTCCCACCACGGCAGTCACCTGGGTCTTACCTAAGCCCTTGCCAAGCAGGGCCGTGGCA
>NW_010265082.1:0-17575 GCF_000690775.1 Eurypyga helias | reverse complement strand
GAAAAGTTACAATGACCAAAAAACACTTTAGTACTGAACTTACCACCCATTTAAGGACCGAGCATGCACGATGCAGCTTTTCCTGCAGATAAACATACAAGTCTGAGGACTCCTCAGCCATATCAGCCCCAGTGCTTTCTCCAAAGATGCAGCATCCCCAGATTGACTTGTATTGCCAGAGCTTGGATAGTGTCCGGAACGGGAGAAGTTAATTCCCTGCAGCTGGTCTGCTCCTGCAAATCCCTATGCTAAGGGCAGGCAACTGTGGTGCTTCCTCCAGGCACAAGAAGACAGGAATTTGCACTTTCCCTGCCACTCTCCATATACCCAATACAATACATGGGACCGCTGGGAAAGTCTGTAGGCACTGCAGCCTCAGGAGCACAGGGGTTTGCAGCCCCCCCCAGCAGCAGCAGTGTGCACACAGGGCCCGCAGTGCGCTCAGCGCGGGACTCTGCACAGTGGCTATGCCTCAAACCCCTCACAGCACAGACCTTGACGCGACCCTCTGAGCACCATGGCCTCAAGAGTCATGCTCGGGGATGTGGAGATCATTCCCCCAGTCCTTCCAGTGTTGCACAAGGAAATGCCCTCCTCACCGTCCCTCCTGTCTGCAATTGCCTCCCTTGCCATTTACATGGGCGGCAGTTCCACGTACCAGGGGCAGAGAGCTCCAGGAATGAAGGAGCCCAGACGCTCCTCCAGGCTTTCACTGGGTGTCTGTCACTAGAAGCAGGGGATTAAACAGGATAGTGGTGGAAAGGTTACAATCCTAGCCTTTCACATGCGCAACCTTGGGTCTGGGTCACGGAGGAAGATGGCTTTGGAGTAGCCTGTACTCTTCAGAAAACCAGCACCCTGTCTGGCAACCTGAGCTAAAGAAAGAGCCAGGACAGGAAGAGCAGGTCAGGAGGGAGATGCAGTGGCAGAGCAGCATGTCTGTGGGAGCTTAGATGGTGCATGCCAGCTTCTGGGATGCGTCAGGCCCACACAGAGGGCGATAAGCAGCGATGCCTGGGGCAGTGTGCAGGGCTCAGGATTTCTTTCTCAAGATTCTTGCCAGGTACAGAAATGGGCTCTGATCACAAAGACCCAGTCCAGGTATTTCAAATTTACTGCTGAATTTTCCTAGTGCTTCATAAGCCACAGGTGAAAAGGAGCCAAGAAAGGCAAGACCAACCCCTGCAGATACATTTTACGAAGGCCTCGGGTCTCCATAGCTCAAGACTCAAGGGCTATGAACCTGCCATCTGCAGCCAAAAAATGGCCTATAGTAACAAAAAAAAAAGTTGTTCTGGAAGCTTTTCTGCAGCACCATCCTTCCCCCTGTAGACCCCATAGTTGATCTTGCAGACCCTTAGCAAGGCAGCCTCGCTGTCCAAAGCCCAAGTCCCTGGAAGGCCCAGGAGCGCCCACCACCCCGGGTGAGTCAGGAGGAGGTTCCCAGGCAGCTGCCCTCGCTCGCTGGAGGCACGGCCCCAAAGCCTCTGTGTGTGCTCGCTGCCATCAAAGGCAGCCCCACCTTGGGGCTAAGCTTCAGAATGCCTCATCGTGGCCCACATCTCCAAGATTAATGACTGCCTACACTAGGACTTCTCCTTTATCCCAAGATGATCCCAATGCATATTTCACATGCTGCCAAGCTCTTTTCCTGCCTACATCTATGAGCTCATGCCTTCCTCACCCATCTCTACTCCCTGCATCCCACCCAAGCCAGCTTTTCTCTTTTTTCTTCTTCTGCCACACCTACCATATACTTGTCACTCTACCAAGAGTGGCATTGCAAGCCAGAGTCCCCAAGTACCTCTGCCATTTCCTAATTTTTCCTGGAACTCCACCTCTCCCAGGAGGCTTGTGTACATGCCATTCCAACAGCAAACTTTCCCACAGTTCGTGGAGGTGTCAGCATCAGGAGTGTAACACAAACCACATAGTGGGGCCAAGCCACCCCTGGAGATGGAAGAAGAGCAGCTGAGCCACTGTGGGATCAGGCAAGGCAGTCACATCCCTCTCATTACCCTCCTTTGTTCAACTTCAGAAAGGAACTGGTTGTGCCCTGCCTGTCCTCCTTGTTGTCCTTCACACCAAAGAAAAGTCTTTCCCCTTCTCCAGGAGAAGGGGCCTACCCTGGGAGAGTTTTCCACACACTTGGCACTGAAGGGAGGAGTGATACTGCAGGATGGACTACCCAAGTGCGAGTGTTCCACATGTCCTACTATCCCCAGTGTGTGGAGAAGACCACCAAGACAGAGAGATTTGTCCACTAAATGTTAATGTCAGAGCTGAAAAGCAGCCTGGCCTTCCAGGGCAGGCACACGGAGCATCAGGCTGCCTGGTTTTGAGCCTAGTGCTGATCCACGAGAGGACCACAGGGCTGTGGTGTCCCAGTGCTGCATTGCTGAGACTGCAGCAGAGCAAGGCAGTGATGCATGGGGACGGTGCTCAGTACATTAATAAATAATCACCTCTCCCATGCTCTGCAGGAGAGCGTGACATCACGGTGATGTGTGTGAATGTCACACAGGCCCTAGGAGAGCTACTGCTTTGACTGTTAGCTTGGTTCCCAAGGGGCCTGCTTCTCCTTTGCTCTCTCCTGAGCCAGGGATCAAGGTAAGAGGTGGTACCAGTTGTTTCATACAGACATAACAGTACATAGCAGACCAGCTAAGATATCTCCATGAAGTTGATGATTCCCTGCCATCACACTGCAAAGGCTTCTCCACACATATCTACAGGCTACGGAGAGTCACGTTCTCCCCTTCCTGTTCCAGACTTCATGACAGATGAAGTCACCTGGCACGACAGCCTCCTGCTTGACTAGATCCCTGGAGGCCTGATGCCCCAGTCTTCTCTGAACCACTGCTTGCACTGACGCACCAGTATGGGAAAGGTCTGTACCACGTTCTTCTGCATCCATTGCCCTGCTGAGTCCAGGGAAGAGTTTTTTTTCCAGGGCAGATGAAGCAGAGAAACTTTGCCCCCAAATCAGCTATGCCTATATTGCAGCATATGCTGTAGTTCCTTGCAGACTGGTGGGTCAGTGAGTGGCAGAGGACTGGCCCCCAGTTTGGGTTAACATCCACAGCTGAAAGCAGTGACAGATGCACATTGAGACTGGGACACCTAGCTGGGCCTGACCCCTGGGAATCTCACAGCAGTTTATCTCATGCTGTGCCAGACCTTTGCTTAATGTGGTCATTCTTCTCAGCTGAGCCCACACTGACATTACTGTACTGCTTCCCTTCCTGATTCTGCGCTGGGACATCACCTCCTACGTGGACCTGCTCCATATGCCACAGGCTGAGGGTCCCTTTAAGGCAGAACCCTCTAAGCACCCTAGAGAGACCGAGCTGGATGCAGTCATAGCTAAGTGAGAGTCTGTGATGCATGTTCGGCAGAGGATCAGATCAGAAAACGCCGTCTCCTTTATTGCTTTCTCTGGATCTGACCAAACATTTCTAAGATTTGCCCTGCACTGTCCTTTCTGTTACCTTACACCTGCAAGTACTGGTTCTCCTTCACTCCCCACCACTGACTCACTCAGCTTCTTGGCAGGGCAAAGGGGAAGGTGGGCAGGAAAGCTGTACTTAATTTCCTGCATAAGTGTTGTGGCAGGACAGGGAAAGGGCTGGTATGTAAGAGTGAGAGGTGCTGGAAGGCAGAAAAAGCTTTGCCCCAATTCATTACTGCCCCCCATCCTTTGTATGAGGGGTATTTAGGGAGTGAGATTTCCCCTGTATCCTCTATGGGCATCACATCCCTGGCTCACCTCATTTACTCAGCTAGAGCATGTTTTATTAATCTGCAGTCTCGACAAGGTTCTTTACTTCTATTAATTTATTAATATTGCTAATTAAATATCATATTCGCAAATGTAAATTTCCTAATAGTGTCCCTTCCATTTTCAAATTTAAAAAAAAAAAAAAAGGCAAAAGCAGCAGCAGCTTGTTATGTTAGTCAATGGAAAGCAATTCCGTCTAATCAGACGAGCGCGGCTGCCTCGTGTCTGCAATAGAGGGAGGGCCACCCGTAGTTTGCTTTTGGGCAAATACCCACCTTCTACCGTGAGTTTTAACAATTGGATTTCAGAACAGGAACAAAATGGGATGCATGGAGTAGATGGAAGGAAGTGGGAGAAGGGGAAAGCAGAGAGTGCAGTCAACATGAGAATAGGTACCAGGGAAATACCTTAGCAATTGGCACAGCAGGATTGACGGGGGTGGGGGGGCACGCACATAGCCAGGCCCCAAGGGACAGCACTGGGAAGGGAAGGAGTAACCTAATAGGCAGCTGGCAAGCCCAGGTTGTTGCTGGTCTTGTGTGGAAAGGGGAGTGGGAAGAGCCTGGCCCCTCTGGAAATACAGTTGATGGGGGAGATCCAGCATCTGAAGTGTATTTTGCATGTTCCCCTGCTGACGCTTTCATCTATGTATTTATATATGTATTTGTGAAGATGTGATAATCTGAGTGTTGGGATGACTGGTGTTGCATTAAGGAAAGTTTTAAAAATACATTATAACATTTTTATTATTAATGACAATGATAGGGGCCTGCTCGTTATCTTTCCTTTTGTTATGAGCACTGTAATCTGAGGATGCTGTGGCCATGTGAAATGGATAATGCAGTGATACTGCTCAATTTGGTTCTTTTTTAAAATTCCATCCTTCCTGATATTTATGACCAGAACCCAGAAAAATGACATTTTGTTGCCTTTTTCAAAGGGTTTGTCAAAAGCAAATAAGCTGTTTTCTTGCCTCCATTATGCAAAACAGGCTTCAATAAAAATAACGTTATACTCATTGTATGGATGGAGAAACAGAGGCACAGAAGGCAAAATATAAATCCTAAGATTATGGCTGAATGTGTCTTCAGATCCCAGCCCTTTCTGTAGGTTAAATTCTAAACCATTTGGGTGCAGAACGTGGGCCATCCACTATTTCATTTCTTGCTTTAGATGCTAAGGACTGCCCTGGCCCAAAGTATGAAAAGTAGTTAGAGGGGTCCACACTGAACCAAGGGAAAATACAGATCGTTGTCGCCCAGCAGGTAATTTTTTTCTTTACACAGAAAAGAATTCCCAAACATAAACCTATGGATAGCTACAAGATCCCTAAATGAGGAACAGTACCGCGCAGGACAAAAGCAGATCCCTTGCAAACCGAGCACTCCATGGTGACAGAGGCAGCTGCTCAGCCGCAGTCAGAGCTGTACCTTCTGGGACAGCCAGGTGGAAACAGGGCCCAGACCGAACAGCTGGACTGGATCCCAACATCTGCCCAGCTTTTTCTGGTGTGCTGCATGTCCACGCACGTAAGGGCCAGGGAAGGATGAATGCTTTGCAATCTGGTCAGAGGGGGCTGTTTTAACAGGGTGAGGTATGTGTCAGGTGGAGGGGCACGACTAAGGGGCAGGGGAGGAGGGAAGCAAACAGCCAACAAACCCCCTTTGCAGACTCCCACAGAGAACAGAAACAACACAAAGCCCTGGCTGAACTGGAAGGAACTGGTTCTTGTCGCCTCACACACACTGGTCTCCAGCTGTTAATGATCTCTGTTGACGTGAACATCATTTCCTCCGCGTCCTGGCGTGTATAATTGAGTGGGTCTGTGATGGGGAGACAGCACCGCCAGCTTCCCAGTCAGCAGTTACTGACAGCCTAATCTCGGCTCAAGAAATGTTGCCGAGGTATTGGCTTCTGATGCCATGTTATCTCCCCAGTTTGAGAAAGTATAGAGCTCACCTCCCCGTGCAGATATAATAGGAGAGGACATCACCTTAATTCCACCTCCATTAGACCTCAGAGAGTCGACTGCGACCCCACTGACCTCATCAATATTCAAAAGCTTAACAAAAAAAGGCTATAACTGGGGAAGTCAGAAATAATGTAATGCAGTATTGATTATTTTATGGTACGATTAGGTGTAATTACATCTCTCAAATTTTATTTTAATGTTACTTTCTACTACTTTTAGCCTTTTAAAATTACCCAAAACATCTCCGTTTAATGGAACGAACATGCCTTCAATTTAAATGTGAAACACTCTTTTTCTGCTAAAGTGTGACCTCAATATATTTGAAAACATAAATTACTGCTATGTATAAACCATAAAAAATGAATGATGAATTTAATTCTGGTGAAGCGTGAGGGACTGGGAATGCAATGGGGAAATACTGTTTATCCAGAGGAGAGGGGACAGCCCAGGTGGAGAGAAGGAGGCGAAATGTGACCTTCTCTAAGACTGAATGGGACATGACATGAAAAGGACTTGACTTTGGGCTTACAGACTAAGGGCAAAAATCATTTATTCCCTGGATCAAGTCCTCAGATGGCCTTGATCAGCATAGCTTCACTGCAATCAAAGCAGTGATTCTGATTTACACCGGAGGAGATTTTAGTCCACTGGATTTGCTTGGTCTTTGATGCTCTCCAGCTCTGTTGGATGAGAAGAGATGGATGTTACAGCACAGACCCATAGGGTAGTCTCTTAACTTTTCACTTCTTTCAGGCCTCCTTGCACTGCCAGACTGGTGTAAAAGGACCTTTGCATAAACAGGGCCCTAGGAACCCAACTTCACCCTCCCATCTCTCATTTGACCATATCACCTCACCCAGTATTAGAACTAATGACACTCATTAGTGTGAGATCTAGGAGCCTTAGTCTGGAACCAGGGCTCCATTACTGAAAAGATGAGACAGCTGAGTGTCCCTGTTCAACCTCTGCTACAGTGCCTTCTCTAATAATACACCAGTGTTTGGGTCCCTGGGCATTATCACAAGAAATATATCAATAGATAACGACACCCCAGAACTGCTTCCTCGGTGACCACAAACAGGGATGATTCTTTCCTCTGGGACTCCTGTTTTAAATGTAAACCACACCTGGACTTCACCAATGCTATCAAGTCCTCTGAGCACTTGCTCTGCAAGGGAAGTTGAGACTTCATAGTGTTCTCAACCTTCATCAACACATATTTCCCTATTTTACCTCTTAACATGCAGGTAGGGAAGTATGCTCTCACCCATAAGTGTGTCTAATAGTTCAAGTTTATGCTTGAGGAAAGGAGAGGCAGGGTGGCTAGTAGGGTCACTGATAATGGTCTTAGAGCTCCTTTGGGCCAGTGTGAGTGACAGATTGTTAAATTAAAGTAATTTTCCTATTAGTTCCTTCCCCACCTCCTGCCTCTCACCCACTGAAATCATTTAAGTCTAAGCTTTCTATATCACTGGGGGGTATAAAGAAGGTGCGTAGGAGGAGAAATTAGAAAGACAGACAGACAATTGAAATGTAACTGCTGGAGAATCTCAGCTCTGTGCTAATGTATTCCATATGTTATTTGCAAATGGAAAAGACTCTACACAATCAAGGTATCAAATACCTGGGGAGAATTATCCTCTACCGCATCTCTCGGCGACACGCTCTGAAGGACATTGCACACTTGTGCGGTGCGAGAACTGAGGAGAGGGGTGGATGCAGTTAGCAAGCCATCCTGGCTGGGTGTTCACTGATCCCTGACATCAGTGACTGTGGGGGTCCCAGCAAGCTCCACATTGCAGCTGCGCTCTAGACAGGTCTCGCACAAGCCTGGGCTTTCAGGGCTAACTCAGAATTCTGTAAAACCATATACCAAACTAGAATGAGTTCCTTTGGAGGAAAATTAGAAAAAGGACGGGTCTTACTACAGGATAAAATCCAGCCCTATTCTTTTAACCTGCAAAGGTAACTTTAGGCAAAAGCCTGTAAATTACCTCAATTGTTAAGAAAATGTGGGAAACAAAAACTTGTTCACCTGAAACAATATCATCTGGGGAAGCTCTGTATTGCTGCATGGTTTATTCAATATACTTCAGAGAAAGGCATTAATAAGACCTTAAGTAAATTATCCATCTGTGTAAGTGCTTTATATTCTGCTTCATATTTCTTTCTGTTGATAAAAAAAAAAAATCTCTGAACTAGTTCTAGGCTGAGGAGAGCACCAGCCTACGATATGCTACACCATCTTACACGGCAGCTCAGCAAGATCTTCCGTCTTGAAAAGGGCTCGTACGCTGTTTTCCACTAGCCGTCACTGTATTTAGTGCCGATTCCTCCATGTTGGCAAGCATTGCCCTCTCACAGATATTTTTTTTTTGGAGGTAAAATCCTTTTGTAATGAGAATACTATCCAGTGATACCCCTCATTACATTCTGCTTACCAATTTTCTGCATAAGTCCTGACAAAGAATCAGGAGAAAGAACTAGGATCCTCTCTGCAGACTTGGACATCCCACAGGTTTTGAAAGGAAAGCTACTGCTCCTGTTTACATACCTATGCCTACAGAGAGGTGGCATGCTTTATTGACATACTCAAAGAATGGGCTTAGCCCTGTGGATCAGCGGACAGCCTGTCATTTTGACAGTCTAGAATGTGCCATGACCTGCTTAGCCCATGCCAACTTCACCTCAGAGAAGCAACCTTAGCAAAACACTAAGTTCAGCCTCAGCAGCAGCAGCACAAGGTTCATTGGAATATCACAAAATGTATTTGGAGGAAAAGTCAGAGCAGCCTGAAGTCTTACAGCAGAAACCTTACACCAGTAGACACCCACCTGGTAGACTGTTCTGAAGGAGCTGCATTTTTTAACATTAAGCTAAACTGAAATCCACAAGGCATTAGGTAAATTTATTAGGTAGGTTTTCCTTGGTACAGTTGGATCAGCCCCAGTCAAATTGTGCAAGTTCACTGAGATGACAAAAGTGGTAATTTTAAGCAAAGCAAAGGAACTACCTAGTTTGAGTGTCGTTCTGTACAATTTCTGAACTTATCCTTCTTGAAACTCACGCATCCCACCTTAACACCTCTTCAAACTGAGAATACAATGGGCTGTGTAAAGTTGTAAGTGCAGGGATCACTCCCAATAGCTTTGTAAGGCTGCCTTTTGTTCCAGAACTCCTGAGACAGGCTTACCATGAAGGACCTGCCTGTTTAATACACAACTTTTCAAAATACCTGCCAGCAGTTCAGTGAATTCGGCAGCCAAACATCCCAGGATGCTCATCAGCTGGACCTGCTGATTTGTTGCTATCCATTCTTTCAAGTGTTCCCTTATCTGCTTTACATCAACAGCTAGGGTGCCAAGATGCTCATTACTTCCTAATGGTCCATATTCCATTTCTATATTTTTCTTCTTAAAGACCAATTAAAAAAAAAGTTAAGTAGCTCAGCCATTTTAGAATCACCATTGATTCCAGCTCTCTCCTAATTTATTAATGGGCTTACCTTCTCTCTCGCATTTCTTTCCCCCGATATACTTGGAAGAGCGCTCATTATTTATTGTGGCCCTTTGGGCCAACATTAACTCATTCTGTTTCCTACCTACACTGAAAGCTGGGAGGGTTTCTCCATTTGCCTGCTGGCTTCCTCCCCGTTGCTGGATGAGTTCAGACATCTAAAGGTTTTCAGATTTGAAAACCGAGGAAGTTCTGTATCATTCCTATTCAAGTCACATCAACTCCAGTAAGCCTCGGAGATTAAAAATTGCAAAAGTGAGCACGTTCTAGTATCTCAAGAGCACAGAAATGATACAGTATTTCAGGAGCAGTCTATCTAATCCAGATTCCATTACCATTACTTCAGAAACAAGTGCTTGGGAGAAAAGCACAAGCAGTCTGACAAAATTGGAGTCAGATGGAAGACTCCATCAGCTCCAACCAAAACAAATATAATACACAGGTTCAGCATTACAAAGTGTCCCAAGGGAGTCAGGCACATGGTTTCCCTGGGTTTTCTCTGCATTTTAGGAGAATCTCAGCCTGTGAGGACAGTTCTGGTGGCTGCCAGGATGTACCAGAATTTCTCTCTTTTCCGATGAGCAAATTATTCATAAGACTGAAGCAGGGAAATCCACTCCTCCCTGGTCACAATCAAGTTTCCCATCATTTAGGCAAAATGACACAAGGTTTAACATTTTCCCACTTATGTTTCCAAAAGTACTATGAAAACAACCCTGCAAACTGATATCCAAACTAACTGTGCCCTGTAAAGTAATGTCAGGAAATGCTTTAGAAGGTAAAGTTGTTAACCAGAAAACGACACAAGTGTATCAGCAGTAGAAGACTGGCCAAATACAAAAGATTTTTTAAGAAGAAGGAGGGACTGTCTTCAAACAAAATATTTCACACAGACAGGCACTGAGACAACTCACAGGTCAGATATAAAATTAGCAGTCACAAGCCCATTCTAGGGAAAAAAATATTTCTACAAAGAATTCAGGTGCTTATATTGTAGAGTATATGAAAAAAAGGATGCTTATAGAGGCATGAATTAAAAGGTACAGGTGTGCACAAGTGTGCATATATGTACACCTGTGTACAGCAGAATGTTTCTCCATAGATGAATGCGCTTACACACGGACCGATCTCCTGCTCTTTCTCCTTGCTCTTCCCCCAGCCCCCTGGGTCTGCAGTAGTGACACAGTAAAGGCTTGCAAATGCACTTTACCACTTCCCAACTAGTCATTCTGGGCTACATACAGACCCTGCTCTCATCCTAACTTGGATTTAGAGCAAGAACACTGAAGAACAACTTACAATTGTGCTTACTCCCAGTTTTATCCATCATTCTAAGTTTCATCTGCAGAAGCAGGAGTGTTATGCAGTCAGCAGCAACATTAATCCCAGAGGAATACCAATCCCTGGGGATAGCCAAGGCCCTGCTTCCTGTTTAAAGAATATGCAGTGACTGGTTAGGCAAATTGTGTCTGCATTTCCTATGAATATCCTTGACCATCTATTCCCAGCTCTGCTTTCTATTTAAAGTTGGCATGATGGATGCTCAGAGAGATCCTGGATGCTCATCCCTAACAGAGAGCACCAGTATCAATTCTCCTGAGATAATTCAATTTATCCATTATCATCATCTGTAGCAGAGTAGCACCTAGATGCCATATAATGCTGAATGGACACATACTGAGAGGCAGTTCCTATCCAGAAAAGAGAGAAGTCTGAACAAGCAAATATGCAGAGAGGGAAAAAAGAAGCATAGTGATAGAAAGCTTCCCTCCCCTTGACCAGTCACACAGAGCAAGCCTATGGCAGAGCTACAAAGGCAGGATTCCTGATCCTCAGTCCAAATCGACAAATATAATGTGAACAGGTAAAGGCCTGAGCAGCACTTTTCAGGTATACACTCCAAACTTATTACCAAACAGGACAGATCATCAACTTCCCTTCCCTAATCACAGAATCCCAGAATGGTTTGGGTTGGAAGGGACCTCAAAGATCACCCAGTTCCAACCCCCCTGCCATGGGCAGGGACACCTTCCACTAGACCAGGTTGCTCCAAGCCTCATCCAGCCTGGCCTTGAACACTTCCAGGGATGTGGCATCCACAGCTTCTCTGGGCAACCTGTCCCAGTGCCTCCCACCCTCTCCGGGAAGAGCTTCTTCCTGATATCTAACCTAAACCTCCCCACTTTCAATTTAAACCCATTCCCCCTTGTCCTGTCACTACAGGCCCTTATAAAAAGTCCCCCCCCAGCTTTCTTGTAGCCCCTTCAGGTACTGGAAGGCTGCAGTAAGGTCTCCCTGGAGCCGTCTCTTCTCCAGGCTGAACAAGCCCAATTCTCTCAGCCTTTCTTCAGAGCAGAGGTGCTCCAGCCCTCTGATCGTCTTTGTGGCCCCTGACGCTTCTGTTCTTTATTGTATCAGCACTGGATGGCACAGAAAGTCCAAATATAGCAGCTCAGAAATCTGTTGCCTATTGCCTACTTGCCAGCAAAAAAGCTTGTTTTGATATTTGCAGGAGTGAATTAATTTGGTATTCCCGATAAGATCTCAGACACACCCCAATGACACTTACACCCACAGCCACAGAGGCTGATAACATCATCAGCTGACTTCTCAGCTCAGCAGCAGTCTTTTTCACCCGTTTCTAGGATTATGAAATACATATTTTGTGTGGCTGGCTAATGCCAAAGTTACAAAATCCATGTAATTAAGATTAATTTAAGAGCTGGATTGGATCAACTTGTGGCATCCACCCATTAATTAAAAGAAACACTTTGAATTTCAAGCGGCTGCCTTAATATTTCACTCTGTGCTGGCACTGTTAACCTCAAATTGGCAAGCGAGACGCGAGTGCCCAGGTGCAAGAGGCTGGGGGCCATTGGTTAAGGAAGGCTGCCTGCCTCGGGAGGCAGATGCCCTCTTCTGGAAGGTGCCTATGGATTATCTGTACAGGCTACTTGATTCCATGCCCGTATGAATACACGTACACACACTCCTGGCTAAATATACACAAGCATAAAAATCTATATGCGTTTACACAGACTTGTGTACATATGACACCTTTCCAGTGCCACAGGTACGCTGTACATAGATGGTTACCTGTGACGATGACACGTTTCACATATTACATGAATGTTTGAGTTATTTCTGAAAGTCTGGGCTTTTTACTGCATACATACATCTGTATATTAGCTCTAGAGAAGAGTATGTAATGTCCACCTGTGCTAGATTTTGAGCCATGCAAAGACAACAATGAGATGGGTATGTTTTCCGACGCAGTGAAAAAAACAATGACAATCCTTCTGCGCAAGCTTACATGGATGGCTTTGCAAGTTCTTTGGGGGTCCTTCCTCTCCAGCTCATCTTTCCATAAAATCTGACCATCATAACTTTTTGCACTGTCCTAGCACCTAAAGTCTTAAACAATCTGACATTGCCTTTGCTGCATAAACAAGGAAGGGAATCTGCTAACTGCCCTGAAGAGCTCACAGTCGATGGTACAGAGTGTTAAAACCACACTATACACTGAAATGTAAAACTTCAGGTCCCAAGATTACCCTTCATTTGGAATGGGTCCATTTACCCCTTGGGAACAAAATGAGAAATGACACAGATTTGGAATAACTTAGTTTTTCAATTTGACTATGTTGATCACCTCATGCATACATAGGAATAGGAACAAAGATACATAACGCACCTTGGGACATATTGATGTATATGCGTATTAGCACATTAATTCAAAGAGGAAGTTCATTTTGATGAGATGATGTACATGCACATAAATAGTGTCAAATGTACAAGAATGTGGAGATGTGCATATATATATAAAGGAGATTGCATTTATGTGGCCATATGAGCATGTCTGTGAAGGTCCTTAAAGCCAACTTGTCAGAGAGGACAGACTATGTGTAAACAGCTGGAAAGATGCATAAGACCAAATGTTTTTGCTTCCTGCCACTGTAAAAAAAAGTTAAGAATCTCTTCTAAATCCAGATTTTCTCTTGGATTCTACAGCTGCTGAGTCTATTTGTTTTATGTATTTTTTATAATCTGAATTGCTCTCATGCAAAGACATCATTTCAATTCATTTAGAACAAAATCTCTCCCTCTTCCCTTTATGACAGGGCCACATCTTCTTTGGGGGGAAAAAAGCCTGCTGAAGCACAGCATGCCGGTCTCTTCAGCACCTCCTGTTGGGTGCAGTCAGACTGGTCTCTTCAAATGTATCCCATCATTTAACCCACGGCCTGTGGCTGAATCAGAGATCAATAAGTCCCTCATAACACCTTCTGCTGGATAAGATGTAAACCAACCACTGTCTTTCTGCCTTATTCTCTCTGTATCATTCCATCAGCACTCAGCGCTGTCTGAGTGTGAGGCTTTGATCAAACTAGTAGTTTCCCTTCCAGACATCATCATGATCCATATCCAACTATCCTTCAGCAGGGCAGGCTCCAACACCCCTTATTAGTGGCTTTGTATTTGCAGAATTCTGGCAAGTACAGGCTGGATGAGAACTTGCATATGTTTAATATAATCTAAATAACTGAGCAAGTACTGGATTTAGTTTAGTTTATAGATTGGTTATTTCCAATTCTATTACCCTTCTCCATCACCCCTCCTGACACCCTGATCAGCAGAGGTAATCCCGTCACTTGCATTTCTGATACTAAAGCAAGTTACAAACAAATAAAAGAATCGGCTATAAAGGCAGGTATAATCTTACCTGTCTGTGAAACGCAGCTGCATCCGGAGTGCGGCACAGCAGATGTTCAACAGAGCGTGGCAAAACTGTGGTCCAGTGTGTCTGCAAGGGAAAGGAAGAATTTGATTAACATGTTGTCCTGTACCAACTCTAAATCAGTTAACATATTTTAATTTTTTAATAGGCATATCTGTATTTGTGCAGCTTATGTATGAGAGCAGGGTAGGGGTGGGAGGACTTGTTCGAGGTAATCAGCAAGTGATCCAACAGTAGTCAGAAGTAGAATCTAGAATTAAGGAGAAACACAGTCTTGTCTATTTTTCCAGCAACTCTGCTCAGTTATGCTTAAGAGTACCATGAGATCTTTAATAACCAGAGATGACCAGGTCACCCAAATGAGCCTGCAGAAGCTGCTGTAACTAATAACCAACACAAGTTTCCATGGTGAGGATTAGAAGATAGCCACCTCTTCTGATTCTAGCAGATCTCTGCCCTGCTGACAGACACGGCGCCTACCTGCACCTACGGCCAGGGCACGGCAGCAGATTTTGAGGTGTCAGTGTACTCTACATGTGTTCTCATTCTTGGGGAAAATGTTCATGATTATTTCATTTTGTGGCGGTAATGGAAAATACATTTTAGTGCTTGTGTTCTGCATTTGCAATTCATGTTCCCATACATGATTACATTAAGTCTGTGTTCTGTCATTTTTGATGAATGTAGCTTGTTTTCTGTAAAAAACAGACTCTGGGATGGAAAGTGACAGAAGTGAAGCTGTAACAAAGGATGATCAATTTTTTATGGCCAGCACCAAATGCAGGGGAAGTCCCTGAATGTCTCTCTGAAGCTGGGGACCCTTCAGTCATGGGTTGAAGTATGACCCATTCCTGTCACTATGCTGCTTCTGGCAGTCACAGGGCAACAGTGGCTAATACTGCTTTCTTCTTTTGCCAAAGTTGATAAACTAGCTTTTCATTAATAGGCCAGCGGCTGAGAGCAATTTGGCCTCCACAAATAAGTGTACAGGTGAAAATCAAGCAGCACAGCAGTCGGATTACCTTATTAGCACAGGAACATCTATGATCCTCAGATACATTGTGCTGAAAAACGAACAGAGACCCTGGAGAAGGGGCTGTCTCTCCCGAAGTCAAACAGCAAAGAAACAGGAGGAAGGAAAAAAGGCATGAGGAAGGAAGTGATTTACTCAGGGCTAACTGTTGGAGGCTCCATGGCAGATTATCATGATAGCTGCACTGAAGGTGACAAACCAAACGATTTACTCAACTTCCCAGTAACTTCAGACTGGAAAACCAGAGTAATGCAAGTCAGGCATTCTGCTGGGAGGTTTAACTGATCTTGTTCAGACTGAGACACTGAGTAAGAAAAATTGACCCCATACATTTGTAGGGGCCAAGGGTTCTGCTGATGGCAGTTCTAAAACCTGTCTGGTGGCTTGGTTTCATTCAGATGGTCATGAGCTAGATCTTGATCTCTGAGACTCAACAATAACCACCCTGGAGTTGGGGAACTGACAATAGAGTTTTCCTGCTTCATAAAAGCTGAGAATAAGGCCTCTTGACACACAACACGAGCTTATTCTGCTGTTCAAAATTCCTACACAGGCTACAGTGGAAGAAGTTGCGGGGCTGCTGGTTTTGCTTCTGGCCCCCCTCCTCCGGGACATGTGCTCACCAGAAGCAGATGGTTTCAGAGATTAAGTTCTAAGGAGGCATTACCAGGAATATCTGCACACAGCGCCTCGGCAGCTGCCTGTGCTCACACCTGTTCTAAGTTTCACAGCTTTCAAAGAATCAGTGTTCAAGGCTTTTTTTCCCTTTCCTTTTTAGGAAAATAGAAGCTTTCAGGGCAAACGCAGAGCCAGCTTCTACAGACACTCAGGGGTTTCTGCCCTTGGCAAAAAGATTCCCTGGAGCTGCACCTCAGCCAGATTTTCAGCTATCATAGGCTCTAAAAGAGAATTAAGCTACTTCCCTAATCCAGAAACTACAATAGCAAGGAGAGCTACAGTTTAGGTAGAAGTCAAAAGCCCTTATCACAGCAAAGGGAACGCAAAAGTGTTCGTTACCTTTAAATAGTAAAAAATTATTGCATCACAACTGAAAAACCAAGGGACCCACCCTTCACACTTCAATGTATTTCCTTGGCCATGTTTCTTCTGATCTTCACATTTAGTTCAGACAGATCAACAAGAAAAATGGCAGCAGGTAGCATCAGGAGCTGGAAGAATGGTCTCCAGCTGCTGGGCACATGGTTAAAGAATGTAACTCCAGGTTCTGCACTGCTGAAGATGGTGTCTTGTGACATGTGATGTCACTAAATGAAGCTGGAGGTGCTGAGCTTGGGTCACTTTTTTCAGGAAACAGGAAAGGGATCTTCCTTCATAACAGGAATTTAGGCACAATGTAATCTGGCACCTGGAAATGCAGCCAGTCCATATAAGTAACAAAAAAATCATCAGCAAAGTAACCATGCCAGAATGTCTCCTTGATTTAGTCATGCCGTCCAGTTGCTTGCCATCAAAACCCTGGATATTTCACAGCCTACTGTGGCATTCAAGTTGCCGCACAATAGATAGTAAAAAAACCCATATACATATACACATAGAATAATGAACATTTGATTCCCGATTCATTCATGATTGTGGGAAGCTAGGAAATGAGTGGCCATTCTGGAGCATTCCTGATGTATAAATAAAATTCCTAATGAACATGAGCACTTACCAATGCACCTAGCACTCCTTGGAGCTAAAGCATTTGTGTGCTTGGATGCACGTGCTCACTAGTACTGTAGTTCACATGTCAGCCCATGCAATCCTCTGGATGGTAGTTCTGCATGTTGTCTCCTGCTCCGATAACTGAAGCAAGTCTGATAACATTCAAAAAGCCAATCTGCTGAGTAGTGCTGAGTCTCTATCACCACATTTGGAATCCAAGATGGTTATCCAAGGTGATCTATAGCCCTTTTCTCAGGCCTAAACCCCATACTCTTCTATAAGATAATATCCTCAGTCTTCACTCCTCCTACCCAACATGATCCAGTGAGGCATAACCATGAAAAGGATGCTATTAGTAGCCCAAAACATTCCAGGCAAAGGCATAAGCATAAAAAAAAACCCCAACAACCAAACAACTAAAAAACCCCCCACACCAGAAACAACACAAAAAAACCCCAAACAAACAAAAAAAACCCCAGGGGGTAGAAGTAGCAGATAGAAATGAGACGGAAGAAAATGGGGCCAACACAGGCAACCAGAAGGAAAGCAAAGGTTCAGGGAGGAGGTGAAGAAATTTAGACTCCGCACAGACAGAAAAAAAAGGAATGATTGCAGAGAGGACAAAGATGGTCAAAGATGCCCCCTCAATTGCTCATGGCATTGTGCCACCCTGCTCTCACACTGGTCCAAACACGCTCATTGCCGACGTGCCATCTGCCACCACCACTGCCAAGGCACCAACCTCAGCAGCCAGGACAGATCTGCTGGGGACATCTGTTGGGACGCTCCGCAGATACCAGTGGCTTTTCACCGTGCGCACTTGCTCCAGGCAATGCTCAGCTGGTACCGCGCGTACCGGGCTGACCCCGC